>NW_026652277.1:58811219-58839284 GCF_009828535.3 Hylobates moloch
CTTCTTTCTTTCTTTTCGTGAAATTCTCTGGGATTATTTGACACTCCAGGCTTTTAGCTTTTATTTAGAAGCTCACAATCCTGGAGTTAGAGATGAGTTATCTTTATCTAAAGAATTTTAAAGGCCATACTACTTCCAAAGTAACAGTAGCTACTTGCATCAATTGTTAATCAATTTTATTTATTTGTTTGGAATACTTTCATATCTGAATCTACTGGAGCTTGTTATCTTAAGCTACTAGATAATGATAACACAAAAAAACAGAAGAGATACATGAAATGAGTAATCAAAAATAAGTATTATATTCTGGAAATCCTAAGTGAATATTTTGGGCTTAAAATTCTTCTGTAGAAATTATAAAGAGTAGGATTTTTTTCCCATGAAGAGGTAAATAGCTTGCTTTTTTCACATGTAAGTGTGTGAAAAGTAAACTTGAGGAAGTGTAAGCATTTTTCCAAAGTTGTGAAAAGGATTTGAAAGAATCATTTAAAAAATGCAGTGTACTAAAGTCCAATTAGTTATAAACAGAAAGTCAAATGACTTGGGCTCAAATCCCAGCTCTTCCACAAACCTAGATTTGTAGATTTAGGGAAGTCATATTACTGAGGGCCTTTTAACATTAGCTCTTCCCCCTTATTTCTGCTTGGAACAAAATGAGTAAACTGAGGCTGGTTACCATCCTATAAGTGGTTGAAACAGGATTTAAACTCAGATAATCACATTCCAGTGGCTGAGTTCTTAACCAGTAACCTTTAGTACACACATAAATAGCCACTTGATCTTTTTACAAAGGTGCAAAAATAGTTCTATGTGAAAAAGACAGCCTTTCCATAGACGGTGCTGAAGCCACCAAATATCCACATGGAATAAAGTGAACCTTGATCTTTGCTTCATACCAACAACAAAATTAACTTAAAATGCATCATACATCTAAATATAAAAACTAAAATTATCAACATTCTAAAAGAAAATAGAGAAGAAAAATTGTTGTGACTTGGCTAGGTAAAGGTTATATTTCGATAAGATAGTAAAAGCACCAACTATAAATTAAAAAATTGATAATTTGTATTTCATCGAAATTGAAATCTGCTACTTTTCAAACAATACTGTTAAGAAAATGAAAAACCAAGCCACAGACTGGGAGAAAATATATGTAATACATTTCTCTGAGAAAATTCATAATGAAAATATTTGATAATTCATATAGCTCAATAAATTAGAAGGCAAATCAATTAAAAAATGGGGGAAAGTTTTGAGCAGCTTTCTTTATTGAAGGACAAAAATAAATCGCCAAACAGTACCTGGAAATATGCCCAACATCTTTAGTTCTAAGGGAAATGCAAATGGAAACTTTAGTGAGATACCACAGGACAATAGCTAAATTTAAAATATGGACAATACCAAGCATTGGAGAGGATGTAGAACAATAGAACTCTCATTCATCATTAGGGGGAGGGTAAAATTTTACAAATGCTTCAGAAAAGTTTGTCAGTTTTTTTGTATTTTAAATTTTTAGTTGATACATAATAATTGTAGATATTTATAAGATACATGTGATATTTTGATACATACATACAGTGTGTAATAATCAAATCACGGTAATTGGGATATCCATTGTCTCAAACATTTATCTTTTTTCATATTGGGACTATTCAAAATTTTCTCTTCTAGTTATTTTGAAATGTATAAAAAATTATTGTTAACTCTAGCCACCTTACTGTGCTACAGAACACTATAACTTGTTTCTATCTAACTGTAATTTTGTATCCATTAACCAATCTCTCCCTATCTTTGCCTCCCCTATTCTTCTTCCCAGCCTCTGGTAACCACTATTCTGCTCTCTACTTCTACGGTATCAATTTTCTTAGCTTCCACATATAAGTGAGAATATGTGGTATTTGTTTTTTTTTTTTTTTTTTTTTTTGAGACGGAGTCTTGCTCTGTCACCCAGGCTGGAGTGCAGTGGCGCGATCTCGGCTCACTGCAAGCTCCGCCTCCCGGGTTCACGCCATTCTCCTGCCTCAGCCTCTCCGAGTAGCTGGGACTACAGGCGCCCGCCACCACGCCCGGCTAATTTTTTGTATTTTTAGTAGAGACGGGGTTTCACCGTGGTCTCGATCTCCTGACCTCGTGATCCGCCCGCCTCGGCCTCCCAAAGTGCTGGGATTACAAGCGTGAGCCACCGCGCCCGGCCCTGGTATTTGTTTTACTGTGTCTGGCTTATTTAAATTAACATACTTTTTTCCAGGCTCACTTATGTTGCCACAAGTTACATGATTCTATTATTTTTAATGCTGAAAAATATTCCATTGTGTATATATATTACATTTTAGTTAACTATGCATCTATTGGTCAACAGTAAGGTTGATTCCATGTCTTGGCTGTTGTGAATAGTGCTGCAATAAACATGGGAGTGCAAATATCTCTTTGATGAACTGATTTTCTTTCCTTTGGATACATACCCAGTAGTGAGATTACTGGATCATATAACATTTCTACTTCTGAGTTTTTGAGGAACCTCCATTCTGTTTTCTATAATGGCTATATTTTTTTTTTTTGGTCTTTTTTATAGTAGCCATTTTAACTGGGGTAAGATGATACCTTGTGTTTTCGGTTTGCATTTTTCTCATAATTACTGATGTTGAACATTTTTTTCATATGCTTTTGGCCATTTGTATGTCTTCTTTTGAGAAATGGCTACTCAGGTCATCTGCTCTTTTTTTTTTTTTTGAGACGGAGTCACGCTCTGTCTCCCAGGCTGGAGTGCAGTGGTGCGATCTTGGCTCGCTGCAAGCTCCGCCTCCCGGGTTCACACTATTCTCCTGCCTCAGCCTCCCAAGTAGCTGGGACTACAGGCACCTGCCACCACGCCCAGCTAATTTCTTCGTATTTTTAGTAGAGACAGGGTTTCACTGTGTTAGCAAGGATGGTCTTGAACTCCTGACCTCGTGATCCGCCCACCTCGGCCTCCCAAAGTGCTGGGATTACAGGCATGAGCCACCGCGCCTGGCCCATTTGCTCATTTTTTAATCAGATTATTTGGTTTTCGCTCCTGAGTTGAGTTTCTCATATTTTCTAGATATTAATCCCTTGTCTGATGGATAGTTTGCAAATATTTTCTCCCATTCTGAAGGCTGTCTCTACGCTCTGTTGCAATCAACAGAGTTTCCTTTACAGAGTAGAAGCTTTTCAGTTTGATGTATTTCATTTGTCTATTTTTCCTTCTGCTATCTATATTTTTCAGGTCTTACCCAAAAATATTTGCACAGACCAATGTTCTAAAGAGTTTACCCTTCATTTTCTTTTAGTAGTTTTGTAGTTCTGGGCCCTACATTTAAGTTTTAATCCATTTTGATCTGATTTTTATATATGGTGAAAGATTGGGGTTTAGATTCATTCTTCTGTGTTCATATAGACATTGTTTTCCCAGCACCATTTATTGAAGAGACTGTCCTTTTTCCAATGTATGTTATTGATGCCTTTGTCACAAATTAGTTGGCTACAAATGTGTGGATTTATTTCTGGCTCCTCTATTCTGTTCTCTGATTTCTGGGTTCTCTATTGACCTTATGTGTCTATTTTTAGGACAGTATCATGCTGCTTTGGTTACTATAGCTTTGTATTATATTTTCAAGTCAGGTAATGTGATGCCTCCAGCTTTGTTCTTTTTATTCAAGATTGCTTTGGCTATTAGGGTTCTTTTCTGTTCCATATGAATTTTAGGATTTTTTTTCTATTTTTTTGGGAGGATTGTCATGTTATTTTGGTAAAGATTACATTTAATCTGTAGATTGTTTTGGAAATATAGACATTTTAACAATATTAATTCTTCCAATTCATGTCCTCTTAAATTTCTTCCATTAGTGTTTTACTGTAGATATCTTTCTTCTCTTTTGGTTAAGTTTATTCTTAGGGCTTTTTATAGTTTTTGCAAACAGGATTGTTTTCTTGATTTCTTTTTCAGAATGTTTGCTATTAATGTATAGAAATACTATTAAGTTTTGTATGTTGATTTTGTCACTTGAAACTTTACTGAATTTATTTCAATTCTATTTTTTGGCAGCATCTTTAGAATTTTCTAAATATAAGATTATAACATTTCCAAATAAGGACAATTTGACTTCTTCCTTTCCAATTTGGATGCCCTTTATTTCTTTCTCTTGACTAACTGTTCTGGTTAGGACTTTTAGTACTATGTTGGTGAATCAAAGTAGTGAAAGTGGGCATTCTTTTCTTAGAGTAAAGGCTTTCAACTTTTTCTTATTCCGTATGGTAGCTGTGGGTTTGTCACATATGGCCAAAAGAATACATAGTTTGAGGTCTATTCCTTCTGTACCTAATTGTTGAGAGTTTTTATTATGAAGAGATGTTGAATTCCATCAAATGCTCTTTCTGCATCTATTAATGACCATATGATTTTTGTCCTTGATTCTGTTGATGTGATGTATCATGTTTATTGATTTGCATATATTGAATCACCTTTGCATCCTTGGAATAAATCCCGCTTGATCATGGCATATAATCTTCTTAATGTGCTGTTGGAGTTGGTTTGCTAGTGTTGTGTTGAGAATTTTTGCATCTGTGTTCATCAGAAATATAGGCATATAATTTTATTTTGTGTTGCCTTCTTGTCTAGTGTTTGTAACAGAATAATGCTGGTTTCATCTAATAAGTTTGGAAGAATTCTCTTCCCTTCAGTTTTTTAGAAGAGTTTGAGAATTGGTATTAATTCTTCTTTAAAAGTTTAATAAAGTTTAGCAGTGAAGTCTTTTACTCCTGGACTTTTCTTAGTTGGGAATTTTTTTTAGTACTGATTCAGTCTCGTTTCTGATTATTGGTCTTTTCAGATTTTTTATTTCTTCATTATTCCGTCTTTGTAGGTTTTATGTGCCCAGGAATGTATCCATTTTACTTAGCTGTTTCAATTTGTTGGCGTATAGTTGTTCACAATTATCACTAAGTATCCTCTGTATTTCTGTCGTATCAGCTGTAATGTTTCCTTTTTCATCTCTGATCTTACTTATTTGTATCTTCTTTTGTCTTTTGTAGGCTAGCTAAAGATTTGCTGATTTTTCTTTTCAAAAAATGAACTTTTTATTATGTTGACCTTTTCTATTATTTTAGTTTGAATTTTATTTATTTCTGTTTGGATCTTTATTATTCCTTCTCTGCTAATAACTTTTAGTTTGGTTTGTTCTTGCTTTTCTAATTACTTGAGGTGCATTCATGAGGTTGCTTGTTCAAAATTTTTCAATTTTCCGATGAAGGCATTTGTTGCTATAAACTTCCCTCTTAGTACTAGTTTTTTCCCCAGGCTTTAAAAATAATCCTTATTTTTTAAAAGTTAACATGTGCATAATAGGAAACTAAAAAACACAAGAAGCAAAGAACAAAGCCATCCACAATCACAAGCAGTTTACAGCTTGATATGTCCTACTAGGTCCCGTTTGTGTACAGACACAACATCCAATTTTATGGGATTGAGATTGTACGGTATGCATCATGGTTTTTCACGATATATACTAAATACTTACAATGAATATCATGAATATTTACCAATCAGAAGTCCCAAAGCTACAGGAGTATTTTGATAACCAAGAATACACCACACCATTGCCAGGCTCAGTGGCTCATGCCTGTAATCCCAGCACTTTGGGAGGCTGGGCAGATCACCTGAGGTCAGGAGTTTGAGAGCAGCCTGGTAAACATGGAGAAACCCTGTCTCTCCTAAATATACAAAATTAGCCTGATGTGGTTTGGGGCACCTGTAATCCCAGCTACTTGGGAGACTGAGGCAGGAGAATTGCTTGAACCCAGGAGGCAGAGGCTGCAGTGAGCCGAGATTGTGCCACTGCACTTCAGCCTGGGCGACAGAGTAAGACTCCAACTCAAACAAACAAAAATAAAATACACCACACCAACTTAATCTGTTGGAAAAAAGGAAACAAAAACATAATTCTGCCTTTCTTGGGGTAAAAATTTCATAGAAGACAAAAATGACAACATGCTTATAGATAAAAGCATTGAAAGAGTTCAGGCCGGGTGCGGTGGCTCACGCTTGTAATCCCAGCACTTTGGGAGGCCGAGGTGGGCGGATCACGAGGTCAGGAGACCGAGACCACGGTGAAACTCCGTCTCTACTAAAAAATACAAAAAAAAAATTAGCCGGGCGTGGTGGCGGGCGCCTGTAGTCCCAGCTACTCAGACAGGCTGAGACAGGAGAATGGCGTGAATCCGGGAGGCGGAGCTTGCAGTGAGTCGAGATCGCGCCACTGCACTCCAAAAAAAAAAAAAAAAAAAAAAAAAGAAAGAGTTCAAATTAAAATACTGTATTTTCTTAAAGCTCAATTTAAAATGAAACATAATGCAACAGAATATACTAAGTATGTTTCTAAGAGAATTCATTAGCAGATCTATACCATTAAAATATTAATAAGAATGTATGTTTCCACTGAATTAATTAATGTATTCCTATAGTACAACCACAAGAGATGCACATACCTCAATGGCTATTGTCAAAATGTAAATATGAAAACATCTGCATACGTCTTTCCCTTTGTATTTGCTTCTGCCCTTCTGATGCCAACCTAATGAACAAATCCTTACACACGCTACTCAGAGGCAGTTTAATAATTCTATGTCCAAGACATATCTTTTCTATCAATTATAACAAAAAAATATATTTACAAATTGGTTAATTCACTAGCTCTACTTTTTTATCATACATTGTTACCCCAAGACATTTATAAAGCTTAGATGTTGCAAAATAATTAAGTTTGTTCACAATAAACTTTACTAACAATGCTCATATAGATCTACGGTTATCATCTGATATGGTTTGGCTCTGTGCCCCAACAAAATCTTACCGTGAATTGTAATCCTCATAATCTCCACATGTCAAGTGCAGGACCAGGTGGGGGTAATTGAATCATGGGGGCTGTTTCCCCCATGCTGTTCTCCTGATAATGAATGAGTCTTACAAGATCTGATGGTTTTTTTTTTTTTTTTAATACTTTAGGTTTTAGGGTACATGTGCACAATGTGCAGGTTTGTTACATATGTATCCATGTGCCATGTTGGTTTGCTGCACCCATTAACTCGCCATTTAGCATTAGGTATATCTCCTAATGCTGTCCCTACCCCCTCCCCCCGATCTGATGGTTTTATAATCGCCTGGCATTCCCCCTCCTTGCACTTCTTCTTGCTGCTGCCCTGTGAAGTAAGTGCCTTGCTTCCCCTTCACCTTCCACCATGATTGTAAATTTCCTGAAGCATTCCCAGCCATGCTGAACTGTGAGTCAATTAAACCTCTTTCCTTTATAAATTACACAGTCGTCGGTATGTTTTTATTAACAGCATGAGAATGGACTAATACATCATCTAAAACCCTCTTCTATATGTAGAGATACTAACAAAAAGGCCTTCCCTTCACTTTTCCTGTTTTCCCTTTTCCACTATCCCAGTGACTAAGTATAGGACTACATCTAGTTCCAAGAGTTGGATTAACAAAAGTCACTCCCAGAAGACAGGCCTTCCCAAAAACCAATGAGAGGACATTTATATAGGAACTATTTTACTACCTCTACTTTTAACATACTTTGGGGATTAGGACTTATTTATCCTTTAATACACAACAATACTAACTAAAAGGCACATATAGAACAATGGTTAGAACATCCGACCTAATCAAACTTACAGGCACGGAACACTTCTGCATGCATACTTTCTCCTCCCCTGACTCGCTGCCACCCAATAAACAGTCAGCATACTCTCCAAACATCAGGTTTAACAATTGCATTCCCAAGCACAGCCACTCCTAGGAATCAACCAAAAAACTACCTCAGGGTGTTACTTTAGCCCTCTAGTTTTAACCTATGTTGTGCACTTTTAAGCATGTGAAAAGACTAGATGTTTCAAATAGGACTTAAGTTTTCCACCATAGACACAGTAGCATTAAATAAATGGTGCACATAACACAGGTTATAATTTGAAAGTGTCTTCTAAGTAAGAACATTCTGGCCTAGAACGCTTCCCCTTCCTACCCCTATCAACACAGTTGACAGGTATAAGCATTTGTAATGCTTGGACAAGATTTAACAATTTCACTTCTGTAAGTGTTTTTAAGAATAGCCTTTCTTATGAATTTTAAAACAAAATGTTCTCCATTTATTAGTTTACTAACCTCTACTTTTGTCATACACTGACAAACTCTTTAACATTTAGAAAGACTAGATGTTGTAAATTAGGATACGTTTGCCCATTTATATATACTATATACACAGCAAAGTAAAAGAAAATGTAGATACAAGGAACAGTGGTCAATTGTGCCTCACCATAAACACACTGGTGTAAAGGCCTGTGCACTTTCTTCTGGTCCTTTCTCCCTATACCAGCACAAATAAGGTGTACTGCTCAGAGGAGTGGTTTGATCACTTTCCAAGGGACAATATTTTACATCAAAAGGCTATCTACAAAATGTGGAATTTACTACCTCTACTTTTAACATATTTATGTACTTCTAAATATCTAGAAAGACTAGCTGTTTCAAATAAAGACTTAAGTTTGTTTACTATATACACAGTATTGTTGAATAAACTACACACATGTAACAACTGTTATATCTGAAAGTATTTTCTAAATAGGAATGTTCTGGTCTAGAATCCTTTATTTCTTTCAACTCCTCTCTACGAACAACCTGGTAAACATGGGCACATGTGTCAAAGCTGATGCTATCATTTCACTTCCTGAAGTCCTTTTTAAAATACAATCTTTTTATACATCTTAACATAAAATGTACAGAATGTGTTAGTTTACTAACTCTCCTTTTGTCATACATTGACAATCTCTATTATCTACTGACTAGATATTATAAAATTAGGATTCATTTGTCCAACATATACAGTATATACAGTATAGTTAAGTTAAATGAAATGCACTGTCAAGGGCATTTGGGCATAAAGGACAATGGATAAGCTGACATTTTCTAGTACACACTAGCAAAATACCCTTTGCAATTTCTTCCCTCCCGTCTCCCTTAACCCAATGAACAAGCATAGGAAGTACACTGTTCACTGTTCAGAGGTGGATTAACAATTCTACTTCCAAGCACAGTATTTCTCATCAGTTTTTTGGTTTTTCTTTTTTTTTTTATGGAATTTCACTCTTGTTGCCCAGGCTGGAGTATAATGACGCTATCTTGGCTCACTGCAACCTCCACTTCCTGGGTTCAAGAGATTCTCTTGCCTAAGCCTCCCGAGTAGCTGGGATTAGAGGCATGAGCCACCGCACTGGGCTAATTTTGTATTTTTAGTAGAGACAGGGTTTCTCCACGTTGGTCAGGCTGGTCTCAAACTCTCAACCTCCTGACCTCAGGTGATCCGCCCACCTTGGCCTCCCAAAGTGCTGGGATTATAGGCATGAGCCACCGTGCCCGGCCTCCCGTCAGCTTTTAATAGCTATTTATAAGAAGTGTTATTCTACTACTTCTGCATTTAAATGTATCAAGCACTTCTAAATATATAGAAAGACTAGAAATTTCACATAAATTTTATACTATGTTAAAATTTCACATATATAATAATGGTTATAATCTGAGGTATCTTCTAAAGATGACCATTTTGGCCTTGAACCGTTCTCTCCTCACTTCCTTCTCTCTGCCTTCAATCCAGTGGACCAGTACAGGCATGTGTAATGTTAGAGATGTCTGAACAAATCTGTACTCAAAAGTCATTTACAGAAGACAAGCTTTCCTATGAATTTCAACACAGTATATAAAATGTGCTAATTTGGCTGGGTACAGTGGTTCACACCTGTAATCCCACCATTTTGGGAAGGTGAGGTGGGTGGGTCACCTGAGGTCAGGAATTAGAGACCAGCCTGACCAACATGGTGAAACCCTGTCTCTACTAAATACAAAAAAAAAAAAAAAAAAAAAAAATCAAATTAGCTGGGCGTGGTGGCAGGTGCCTGTAATCCCAATTACTTGGGAGGCTGAGACAGGAGAATCCCTTGAACCCAGAAGGCGAAGGTTGCAGTGAGCCAAGATTGAGCCATTGTGCTTCAGCCTGGGTGACAGAGAGAGACTCTGTCTCAAAAAAAAAAAAAAAAAAAAAAAAAGTGCTAATTTCACTAAGTTTAGTACTTTTTAAATGTATTCCATAGGTTTTGATAAATTGCGTTTCCATTTTCATGTGTTTCAAAAAAACTTTAATTTCCTTCTCAATTTTTTAACTCAGTTTGAAATCAGTTTCTTTAAAATTATCTATACAGGTTCATGACCCAGTAATATCAATTCTAGGTATTTAATCCAAGATAAATAAAAGCATATATGTCCAAAAAAGTATTGGACACAAATATTCATAGCAACTTCAGTCAACAAAACAAAAAACTAAGGACAATGAAAGTAGGAAAGATTGTGGTATAACACCATAGTATGAAATACTACTCAGAGACTAAAAGGAATGAGCTACTGCAAAAACATTAATAAATTTCACACATATTATGCTGACTGAAAGTCAGACAATGAGCGTGCATAGTGCATTATTCTATTTCTATAAAATTCTATAGTGACAAAATTAGATCAGTGGTTATCTGGGACTGGTAGGGGGCAGAGTGACCGACTAAAAATGGGCAAGAGGGAACTTTGGGAGCATAATGTAAATATTCTATATCTTGGTTGTGGCAGTGGCTACATGAGTTGATATTCTTATCAAAACTCATCAAACATGACACTTTAAAAGCGTATGTTTTTACTTTGTAGAAGGTATACTTGGATCTTTTTTATATCCATATTCAGATAGAATACCAGTATAGCAAGCTCCTAGGATTTGTCACAAATGGAAAATGACATGTCATCTTCATTTCAAAATTACAGTTCTTAAATCTGGGGAGAAAAGCCAACACCCTTTTGGACCATGAATACTGCCCAGACTCCATCAGCTACTCTGTTTGGAATTTTTGCAGTTTCACAGACACAGATTCCTGCAGGCAATGCTGCAGCGTCCTGAGTTGATTCATTCACTCAGTGAGCCATAAAATATGAGACAATTTCTCACACTTTGCTTCATCATTTGCTGTTTTTGAGGCCAAGAAGACAACAAGCCCAGCTGAAGCTGTCATCCCAGCAAATGGCATGACAAATTGCACAGATGACTAACCCACAGCCTACTCTTTTGGAAAATACAATTTAAATAAAATAATTTTAAGTGATTTTTAACCCGTTATGTTTTAAAAGTACATGATACAGTTAATTAGCATTAAATTTAAAAAAAGACTAACTTTAAAAAGTACTTAGTGACTTTTCATCATTATTGAAATAGAATTTTATAAATTTAAAATATAGAGAAATGAAAATATGTTAATTATTTTATGGCTTTTTCCCCTTAATCTTAAAATACAATTCAGAGGTAAAGTTGTATTTGTTTTGGCTCAACATGCATTATTTACTTCAAATTAAGTACATCCAAAAAGCAAAAGTGCATGCTTTTAATATTTCTCTAGTAACTTAAAACAGATAGTCAAAATTACTGTATTTATAATATTTGTTTATTTTACAATGATTTATGAGATTAATTAACTTAAAATCAACTGTATCCACCTTCTGGAGGCCTTATGTAAAACAAATTAAATAGACATTTTAGGTATTGAACCATAATTTTCAGTAAGCATTTCTTTGGTTTACTAATGTTTCAAATAATACAGATTATACTTTTTTTAACCTCTGAAAAAAATCATACATTTTTGTGTTTAATAAGACTGCCATGGTAAGTGCTAAGGAACATTTATTCAGTACCAGTAAAGGTATTAAAGATAAGTACGTAAGATAGGATTCATCATCTTTATATATGGAGACAAAGCTTTTGCTTCTCCACCCAAAAGTGCACACTTTGACACAATTATACCTTCAAAAAATATCCATTTTATAAAATATAAATGTATTAGGTAACCCAAAAATAATAAATTAACATGCAGTGTACCAGCAGTAAGCAATAGGTAGCTGACTTTCTTTGGCTTATAAACTTTGAGATAGCCACACAAAGTAAGTTTAAGAACAATTTTGAGACCAAGGAAAAGCAGTGCATTAAGTATTAAGCATTTATCCAGGGACAGCAACATGCATATTTTCAGAATGTTTCTACTCAGCTCCAAAGACACCTGCACCATGTGGTAAGCAGGACTGGAATCACTGCAAGGCCCACATTGCGGACACTATGAAGGATCACAGACTCAGTGACCTTTTTGGCATTTCTCCAGAAGCTTTGTCAACATCAAAATGTTTTGGCTTTTCCCTTCATCTCTGCCAGAGAAAATAATAACTTCCTTTTAGAACCTCTAGTTCAGAATCTAGGTTAATGGAATGCTTTACCTAAACCAGCCAAGTTTTCTTTTTTCAGAATGAAACCGCAGAAGTACATATGGTTGGGAGTTACTAATCTTCATAACAAGGAAGAAGGAAGTTTGGCAAATAAAAGTTCAACGGGATTTTTGATGAAGAAACTATTTAAATCCCCTTATTTTTCCCTGCCAAAAAAAAAAAATTCCACACATATTACCCTTTTAGACCTCAATTATAAAACATTTTATTCAAAAAAGTAAAATGTATGTGCATATAACCATTACCTAGCTACCCACCTCTGAGATTAGCTCTATTAATATTTGATTATAATTGATTCCAATCTTTTTTAATTAAAAAAATACGTAGACACTAAAGTCTCATTTGCCAGTTCTTTTCTCTCTTCACTATTCAAATCCTGTGATGATAGTATCATTCTCTTTAGTGTTCTGAATTTTTACCATATATTCATGTTTCTTTATATAATATTTAGTGCTTAACATCTACATGAATGACATTGTACTGAATATAGCATTTTGTATTCTTTTTTACTCAGAAGTATGTTTAAAGGTTTACCCTTGTTTAACCAGTTAGATTGAGTAGTTTCATTTTAACTCTGTATCATTGCACTGTTTATGAATTTTACTCCTGAGGGTCAATAATTTTTACTATTACCAACAGTGCTTCATGAGCATCCTTATAGCGACTTCTTATGTACATAGTTGAAGATTTCTCTAGTGCAGACACAGAAGGGATAATGCTGGGGTAAGTTCTGCGTATCTTCAGCTTTCACTAGGTATTGCCAATTTCCAAAGTTACGTGCATTTATATTTACCCCAGCCATGTCTGAATTTCCATTTTCCCATATCCTCACCAAAATTCAGTGTTAGCAGATTTACCAGTTGTTGACCATCTGATGGATATGCAATGCTATCTCATAGTGGTTTAAGTTTGATTTTCTTTGATAATTAATGAAACTAAGTATCTATTAAGTTTCTGTGAATTGCCTATTCATATTCTTGTCCATTTTTCTATTGGAGTCTGGGGTTTTTTAACTGATGAGTAGCGGTCATATTCTAGATACCTGTATATTCTAAATACCTATATATTCTAAATACCTACTGCAGATGAATGAAATTTTCACTGTGTTAAGATGAATGTTAGACTGTTTAGATGTGACACTTTGAATTCCACTGAATCTCAATAGAAATGTTTTACAATTTATTTTACATCTATCCTGAGTGTCAAGCCTTACTGCTCAATATTATATACATGTTCTCTTATTTCAATATACTTTCATGTAGCTTTTTACTTATTTATCTCATAGAAAGGCAAGGTAGCATAATGTTTGACAGGGAAAATCAGACTTTGTACCAGACTGACACTTTCTAGGTTTGAATCCCAGGTCTGTAGCTTCCTAGCCATATAATAATGAGTGCATTATATAAGTTCTCTGCACTTCAGCATGTTTATCTAATATAAAAAATAATAGTAATTACCTCATAAAGTTACAATAAAGGTAGAACACTTAGAACAATGCCTGGCACAGAATAAGCACCCTGTGTTAGCTATGATGATTAGTCTATAAAATTGCAATATAATTTAGAACTTTTAAAAACTGTAGTTTTAATACAAATTATATTTAATAAAGGTATTAAAAGTAAGTGCCAATAGCCTCAAAGTATTTTCTCTAAAATATTTGTTAATTATTGTTTTGATTTGAACATGTGACCACAAATTCTTTAAGGTGGATCTTAATTTCCAACCCCTGGAGTGTGGAATAGACTTAGTGACTCCTTTCTAACACGTAGAGTATAGAAAGCCAATATAGTAACATTACAGTGAAGAAACTTGCCTGACAGCACTTTAACCACATGATCAATGTTAGCATCACCAGTTAAAACATAATGTTGTTATCATGTGCACTGAGAAGGGCACTTTACCTCTGTGATAATTTTTCCTAAAATCCGTAACTGGGGGGTCAGACAAACCCAAATTGAGATACGTTCTAGAAAATACCTGACCAATTCTCATCAAAAGTGTCAAGGTCACAGTAGACTAAGGAATGAGAAATAAGCCAGGCATAGTGGCCCACACCTGTAATCCCAGTGCTTTGGGAGGCTCAGGCGGGAGGATTGCTTGAGGGCCAGGGGTTCAGGACAAGCCTGGGCAACATAATGAGACTCTAATTCACAAAAAATAAAAAATTAGCCAGGCATGGTAATGTGCACCTGTAGTCTTATCATCCCCCAGGCAGGAGGATTGTTTCAGCCCAGGAGTTTGAGGCTGCAGTGAACAGAATCATGCCACTGCACTCCAGCCTGAGCAACGAGAGAGACCCTGTTTCTTAAAAAAAAAGAAGAGAGAAAGACAGAAAGAGAGGTGATATGATATTATTTTTGATAAATATACCATGATTATAAAAGATGTTAACATTAGACGTTAAGTGAAATGTGTATAAGTGAAGTCTGTACAATTTTTACAACTCTTCTTTAAATCTAATATTATTTTAAAATCAAAATTTAAAAAAAAAATGCCTATAATACATTATTTTACTATTGTCGTAATGAAGCAAGATTTTTTATAAATAGGTAAAAATACATAGATAACACACACTTAGGGAGGTTATATATCTTTATTTCCTATATGTTTGGGGGCCCAGGATATTAGGAATTAAATTTATTGGGTATATATAATAATCCTTAACACAACATGAATTATCCAGAAAGATGTATCTACTTAAAATATATTTAGCATTTAGTTAGATTTATTCCAAGTGAAAAGATAGAATATAGACAATCTTAAATGCATTCTTAACTTTTTCTATATTCTTGCTACAACCCCAATGACCCAGACACATTAAAATTACTTAATTATTGTTTATTCCTGGATGTTAGGGCACTGAAACTTCTTTCAAATTCTCAAAAAATCTCCACATAAATGCATGTGATATATTACTTTGTGACTATATTAGTACAAAGTCACAAAAATAAATTTAGGAACTCAGAAAATCTATCCAAATTAACATAGTATAGAAAACTCACAGTGATACAACAATAATTTTTTAAAGTCTGCATAGAAAATTCAAGTGGAATATTTTTAGAGGACCATAAAATTTGCAATATTGTCTGAGATTCATTCTGAGGCACTGGAGTTGGAGACTTTAACATATGAATTTATGAATAGGGGAAAAGTTTAGCCCCTAGTATAGTCCTTGTAGTAAATTGGTGCTATTTCGAAGCTTTCTAAAAATAACATAAATTTGTAAAGTTATACTAACTATATATATTTCCAAAGTGGAAGATGATTTTGACAAATTAGCAATAAATACATAAGTCACTGGGGGAAAGTTTTAAGAAACATAGCGTTTTACAACTGTTTCATGAAGAGTCACTCATGACACCTTAATTATTATTCACTAAGTGATGTGTGTGGAACCAGTGAAGGCTCCTTAGTCAAAGGTCAGAGCTCTCCTCTCTGTGTTCCTGTCATACTGCTTTATTTTTATTTATCCTGAAAGAGCATGGACAACAATGATCCTACACCTTTGCAATACAGCACTTAGCACAGTGTTCAGTGTTGGTGTTCAATAAATAGCACTTCTTTACTCTCACCAGGAGTCCCTAAGCAGAATGCATGAATTAATTTGAGGCATATTAACATCAGCTGTTCAGACTACTTCTTATCACGTGGACATGTGAGGTGGTAGAGACAATAATAGCTTGCACTACTGAATTAGATAAAACATATTTTATTAACAAAATGGTACGTGCTCACCATTATTTCTGAACATTTATTGACACACTTCTTTTTTGAGAGGAGTGGGTTCAAGATAAATTTTTTATTCTTGAAAGGTAGATGATAGAGAGATAACAGATCAACATAATCGATACATATATCTAAGATATAATATATAATATTTATTATATATCTTGTCCTCTCTATGGCCATACATCCCCACACACCCAATCTCATCTGATCTCCAAATGTTTAAAAATTATTACATGCCATCATTTTGAGCAACATCCAGGTGATCTTACCGTGTCAAAAAGGGAAGAAAAAGAAATCATAATAAGGAACAGTGCAGACCTGGCTTCACTAAGGTGGAGATGGCCAATGCAAGGACACAGAGAAACCATCTCATGTATATGCCACAAGTAGCAAGGATTCCCAGAAAATGCATGAATAAAACTATCCTCCCTAATAGTTCTGTCAGCCTACTCAAGAAAGCATGTCTTTTGGTAGTGAAGCAGAATATTTCCCTGACCCTTTCACAAGACTCACAACAGAGGTGCCTCATTTACTCAGTCAGCAGCTTTCAACTCTTGTGGGAGGGAGCACGCTATCAAATGAGGCAGGAACTGGATTGCATGAGCCCTGGAACCAGCTGGCTGCTTTGGTGCCAGCAGGTGCAAACTCCACTCACTTGCACCTGCTGTGTTCCACCCCTTTCAAGAGAGAATGCACATGTGAGCGAGTGCAGGAGCCAGGGCAAGCACTTTTAGGCACTGGCAGGAGCAAACTCCATGTAGGCTTTGCAGCAGCATCAATGGGATGGTGCCTGTGACCCCTGAAGCCCCAGAGGGCATGTTACAGTACTCTTTTAGCTCTCCCATCCACAGATAGCTAAAGTATTAACAGTTCAGTGGGCCTTCTTTCTTTTCATGTGAGGTGCTGCCTTCTGCCAGCGAGGGAAAAGGGCCAGTATGAATGAAGCCTTTTGTATTCACACTTGTGGCTCCCAAGCTGTTGTCAGGTGTCCACGGAAAATGATGTCACATGAATGATTTAAAGGATGGTAAATGTGGGAGATTTTATTGCCAATGAAAGTGGCTCTCAGTGGGAAAGAGTGCTGAAAAGGGGAAGTAATCTTCCCCTGAAGTCCAGCCATGTTCAGCAGGATTCTTCTCCAAAGTTACGTGGTCAAGCCGTCCCTCTGAAGTCAAGCCACTTCTCTCCAATGTCTAGCTGTAGCCCCCAAGGTCCAGCTGCTTCTTCCCTCTGCTGGCTGAGTCTGGAGTCATTATAGGCACAGGATAGGGTGGGGCAGGGTCATGTGTGACTTAGGAAAAGGCAAAGTTCTCCTGTGAAAACAGTTCTCACTTTGGCCATGGTCTCAGGCTTTTCAGCTTGAGGATAGGGCTTCACCAGGCACCTGCCCTTTTTTACCTAGAATTTCTCTGCCTCCTTTCCCCATCATTTCCCCTTTCAAAGGGGAACATCTAACTGCCATTAGAATACAGACAATGAACAATCTTAGCTACTTCCTGCTTACTGGGGACATTGTTTTGAAGAAAACAGCAGTCAGATTTCCCTCAGAGGTTTACCTACGGGCGTCTGGTAAAAGGGAGCCATTGTCTGAGCTTCCAGTTACATGACCCTTTGGAATTTGATCGCCTTTAGGTGAGAAGAAACAAGTTTTACAGGGATAAGTTTGTGTGGATCAAATATATGTATTATACAAAATGGGGTTAAAAGGAGATAATCTAGTGACAAAGTTTACAGAAATAAGAAGTAAAATATACTATTCCTTCTGGATACAATATTGTATCCCACGGTATAGAACAGAATAAAGGTAAAAACAGCAAACACAGGCAAGATTATAAAGAGGATATCCATGGAAGTTTAAGTATTAACACTTATCTTTTGTAATTTTTAGCTTGAGGTCCCCAACCTCTTCATATTGGTACTTTGAGTACTCTTTGGGTTCATCAGCTTCCCAGGCATTTACATGGGTGTAATAAATTCAAGAATCTATTCCAGTGACCTATTGTAAAAGACAGGTGGCTGCTTTCAGGAGGTTCTCTAAAGTACTATCTGGTCCCAGGGCCTGTTTCTGTAGCTTCCTCCTGATCTCAGGGGCTGACTGAGTAATAAATTTATCCTTTAAGATTAGTTGTCACTTGACTGAATCAGGAAGTAGAGAGTTGTGCTTTACCAAGGCCTCTTTTAACCTTTCCAGGAGAGCAGTGGGATTCTCATCAAATCCCTGGTCTATCATGGATAGCTTAGAATAATTGAGAAGCTTAGTTCTAGTCCTACATAATCCCTCCATTATGCACCGCTGAAAGTGTCTCCTCTTCCATTCTCCCATCTTGTCAGTGAGATCCCATTTAGGGTTATCCAATGGTACTGCTTCTCTTCTAGTTGGATAAAGTTTGACCCCTTCCCTGACACTGTATGTGATAGAAAGCTCATCCCCAAATCTCTCTGCCACTTGCAGAGCAGCCTGCTTCTCAGTGTTAGTCAGGGTTTGATTCAAAAGTAACATAACATCTTTCCAGGAGAGTTCAGATACTTGAGTTAAATTCTGGAAAGCCTCTATACATCTGTCAGCATCATGTGAAAACTTGCCAAGATCCCCCTTAATTGGCCTTAAGTCCTGTAGAGGGAAGGGGACCTGGATCTTACTGGGGCCAAATTCACCAGGCATCTGTTGGAGGGGCAAGAGTGGGACTGGGGCTTATCTAGGGTGAGGATTTCTAGGAGGGAGCAAACAAGAGAGACAAACTGGATAGGGAGGATGGGGTGGACCAAGAGGAGCAGGCAAGAGGGAGCTGGCTCCATTGCTAGAGGGGCCTCTGGGGTTCACCTCTTGTAGCCTTTCTGTGCATTGCAGAAAGGAAAATGATCAGATTATTTGGGGAATACTGGTCACTGGCTCTTAGCTGATGTTCATTCCAGGGAACCCAAAATGTCATCGTGGTCCTCCAGTTAAAGTAGGGGCTTATGTATGTCAGGTAATGAATGGAGTTTTAGCTAATGTCCCACTTCCAGTAGGTCCAGTGGGTACCCAGACTCATCCTGTGGTCATTTCCCCAGTGCCAGAATGCATAATTCGCATAGACATACTTAGCAATTGGTAGAATCCCCACACTGGCTCCCTGACTGGTAGGGTGAGGGTTATTATGGTGGAAAATGAAAGGCACCTCAAATGGAAGCCATTAGAGCTGCCTCTACCTAAAAAAAATAGTAAATCAAAAACAATATTGCATCCCTGAAGAGATTGCAGAGATCAGTGCCACCACGAAGGACTTGAAAGATGCAGATCCCTGTTCAACTCTCCTATTTGGCCCATACAGAAGATAGATGGATTTTGGAGAATGACAGTGGATTACTGTAATCTTAATCAAATGATGACTTCAATTTCAGCTGCTGTACCAGATGTGGTTCCATTGCTTGAACAAATTAACACACCTCCTGGTACCTGGTATGCAACCACTGATTTGGCAAATGCCTTTTCCTTCCTTCTTGTCCACAAGGCCCACCAGAAGTAAATTGCCTTCAGCTTGCAAATTGCCTTCAGCTGTCCTACCTCAGGGGTATATATTACTCTCCAGCTTTGCATCATAATCTTGTTTGCAGATGTCTTAATCCCTTTTCCCTTCCACAAGATATCACACTGGTCCATTACATTGATGACATTAGGATGACTGGATCCAGTAGGTGATAAGTAGCAAATACACTGGACTTATTGGTGAGATATTTGCATGCCAGGGGATGGAAAATAAATCTGACTGAAATTCGGGGAACTTCTACCTCAGCAAAATTTTCAGGGGTCCAGTGGTGTGAGACCTGTTGAGATACTCCTCCTAAAGTGAAGGATAGTTGCTGCATTTGGCCACCCCTACAACCAATAAAGAGGCATAATGCCTAGTAGGCCTATTTGGATCTTGGAGGCAACACATTCCTCATTTGAGTGTCTTACTCCAGCCCACTTATTGAGTGACCTGGAAGGCTCCTAGAATTCAATGGGGTCCATAACAGGAGAAGGTTCTCCAACAGGTCTAGGCTGCTGTGCAAGCTGCTCTGCCACTTGGGCCATATAACCCAGCAGATCCAACGGTGCTTGAGGTGTCAGTGGCAGATAGGGATGCTGTTTGGAGCTTTGGCAGGCCCCTATAGGTGAATCACAGCAGAGGCCTCTAAGATTTTGGAGCAAGGCCCTGCCATCTTCTACAGATAACTACTCTTCTTTTGAGAGACAGCTCTTGGCCTGTTTATGGGCTTTGGTAGAAACTGAACATTTGACTATGGGTTATCAAGTCACCATGAGAACTGAAATGCCTATCATAAGCTGGGGGCTTTCTGATCCATTTAGCCACAAAGTGGGGCGTGCACAGCAGCATTCCATCATTAAATGGAAGTGGTGTATACGTGATTGGGCTCGAGCAAGTCCTGAGGTCACAAGCAAGTTACATGAAAGAGTGGCTCAAATGACCATGGTCCCCACTCCTGCCACCCTGCCTTCTCTCCCCAGGCCTTCAGTGATGGCCTCATGGGGAGTTCCCTATGATCAATTGACAGAGGAACAGAAGACAAGGTCCCTGTTTGCAGATAGCTCTCCATGATATGCAGGCACCACCTGAATGTGGACAGCTGCAGCACTACAGCCCCTTTCCAGGACATTCCTAAAGAACGGTGGCAAAGGGAAATCTTCCCAGTGAGCAGAACTTCAAGCAGCGTACTTGGGTGTGCACTTTGCTTGGAAGAAGAAATGGCCAGATGTGCAATTATATATTCGTTTATGGGCTGTAGCCAATGGTTGGGCCAGATGGTCAGAGACTTGGAAGAAGCATGATTGGAAAATTGGTGACAAAGAAATTTAGGGAAGAGGTATGTGTGTGGACCTCTCTGAGTGGTCAAACACTGTAAAGTTATTTGTATCTCATGTGAGTGTTCACTGAAGGGTGACCTTAGCAGAGGAGCATTTTAATAATCAGGTGGATAGGATGACTCATTCTGTGGATACCACTCAGTCTCTTTCCCCAGCCACCCTGTCATTGCCCAATGGGCCCATGAGCAAAGTGGCCATGGTGGCAGGGATGGAGGTTACACATGGGCTCAGTAACATAGACTTCCACTCACTAAGACTGACCTGGCTACGACTACTGTTGAGTGCCCAATTTGCCAGCAGCAGAGATCAACTCTGAGCCCTCAATATGGCACCATTTCTTGGGGTGATCAGTAAGCTACTTGGTGGCAAGTTGATTATACTGGACCTCTTCCATCACAGAAAGAGCAGCAGTTTGTCCTCACTGGAATAGACACTTACTTGGGATATGGGTTTCCTATCCTGCACCAATGCTTCTGCCAAGACCACCATCTGTGGACTCACAAAATATTTTATCCACCATCATGGTATTATACACAGCATTGCCTCTGACCGAGGCACTCACTTTACAGCTAAAGAAGTGTGATAGTGGGTTCATGCTCATGGAATTCACTGGTTTTACCACGTTATCCATCATCCTGAAGCAGCTGGATTGATAGAACAGTAGAATGGCCTTTTGAAGTCACAATTACAACGCCAACTAGGTGACAATACTTTGCATGGCTGAGGCAAAGTTCTTCAGAAGGCTGTGTATGCTCTGAATTAGTGTCCAATATGTGGTTCAGTTTCTCCCATAGCCAGGATTCACAGGTCCAGGAATCAAGGGATGGAAGTGGAAGTGGCACACTCATCATCATCCCTAGTGACTCACTAGTGAATTTTTGCTTCTTGTTCCCATGATATTATGTTCTGCCGGCCTAGAGGTCTTAGTTCTAGAGGGAGGAATGCTTTCACCAGGAGACATAACTATGATTTCATTAAACTGGAAGTTAAGATTGTCACCTGGCCACCTTGGGCTCCTCCTACCTCTAAGCCAACAGGCTAAGAAAGGAGTTACGCTGTTGGCTGGGGTGATTGACTCAGACTGTCAAGATGAAATCAGCCTACTACTCCACAATGGAGGTAAGGAAGAGTATGCATGGAATACAGGAGATCCCTTAGGGTGTCTCTTAGTATTACCATGCCCTATGATTAAGGTCAATGGGAAACTACAACAGCCAAATCCAGACAGGACTACAAATGGCCCAGACCCTTCAGGAATAAAGGTTTGGGTCACTCTACCAGGTAAAAAACCACAACCTGCTGAAGTGCTTGCTGGAGGCAAAGGGAATACAGAATAGGTAGTAGAAGAAGGTAGTCATCAATACCAGCTACGAACGCATGACTAGATGCAGAAATGAGGAATGTAATTGTCGAGAGTATTTTCTCCTTATTTTGTCAAGAACATGTTTGTGCATATATACACTTGTACTAATAAAATATCTTTCTTTTCTTTTCTTTTTTTTCTTTATGATGTGACATAAGGTTTATTGACTTCATATCAGCATCTAAGTGTTATTAACTTTATGTAATAGCATTTGGGTTGGGGATTGGTATGTTTCCGGTTGTACAAAGGATAGCTGTATTATGTAAGGCATAATTATGACCTTATTATTGTCTTTATTTGAAGATTATGTATAATTTCAGGAGATGTGTATGGGTTCAAGTTGACAAGAGGTGGACTTGTGATGGTTAATATCGAGTATCAACTTTTGATTGGATTGAAGGATATAAAGTATTGTTCCAGGGTGTGTCTGTGAGGGTGTTGCCAAAGAAGAGTAACATTTGAATCAGTGGACTGGGAGAGGCAGACCCACATTCAATCTGGGTGGGCACCATTTAATCAGCTGCCAGCGTGGCTAGGATAAAAGCTGGCAGATGAATATGGAAGGACGAGATTGGCTAAGTCTTCCGGCCTCCATCTTTCTCTCATGCTGTTTGCTTCCTGCCGTTGGACATTGGACTCTTAGCTCTTCAGCTTTTGGACTCTTGGGCTTACACCAGTGGTTTGCCAGGGGATGTCAGGCCTTTGGCCACAGGTTGAAAGCTGTACTATTGGTTTCCCTATTTTTGAGGTTTTGGGACTTGGACTGGCTTGCAGATGGCCTGTTGTGGGACTTCACCTTGTGATCATGTGAGTCAATACTACTTAATAAACTTGCTTTCACATACACAATATATCCTATTAGTCCTGTCTCTCAGAGAACCCTGACTGATACAGATAGTAATCACATAGTTCTGAATTTCATATCTGATGGCTGGGCCAAAAGCTCATTCTATCTAGTAAAATGTCTGCAGTTTGCAGTAAAACTCTTACTATTACCAAAAAAAACAGATAGGAGCCATGTCAAACTGTGAAAGAAGAAAGGGAAAGATACCATAGAAAAGTCTAGGGTCTTGGTTAATGTCCTAATGGGCAGTTGGGGCCCGGAGCCCCTCTAGGGGCCTTCTGGCAACACTGAGTAGTGACCTTGGCCAGATGCCTACAGTTGACCCAGGACTTTATTCTGGTCCAACACGATGGCCAGACACCCATGAATGTAAACAGAGCCAACATTCCTTGCACCAGAAAGAGAGAGGTAACAGGGTTGCATCCTGTCCCCTGCAAATGGCATAGCTCAGAGGAAAATCTGAGAACAAGAAATCTTGGAAAAGAAGTGAAGAGACAGATCCAGCTGATCCGCATTTACTTACCCTTCTTACGTATCCTGTACAAGCCCCCACATGAAGCAGGATATTTCCCTGACCCCTTCGCAGGACTCGCAACAGGGGTGCCTCATTTACTCAGCCAGCAGCTCTCAACTCCTTTCAGAAAGGTGTGCGTGAGTGAATGAGGTGAGAACTGGATTGCAGGAGTGCTGGAAACAGCTAGCCACTTCGGTGCTGGCATGAGTGAACTCCACTTACTCAGACTCACTGCAGGAGGGAGCACACAGGTGAGCGGGCAGGATTTGGGGTGAGCATTTTTGGGTACTGGCAGGGGCAAACTCTGTGCAGGCCCCACAGCAGCAGCATCTACGGGGCGGGGGGTGCCTGTGACCCTTGAAGGTTCAGAAAGCATGTTACAGTGCTCTTTTAGCTCTGCTGTCCACAGACAGCTTACGTGTTAACAGCTCAGTGGGTCCTCTGCCTTTGACAGCCTTTTGTATCCACATTTACGGCTCCCAAGCTCTTGTTCAGCATCCGGGAAAAATGAGGTTGCACAAACGAATTGAAGGATGTTAAATGTGTGTGATTTTATTGCTGATGAAAGTGGCCTTCAGTGGGAAGGGGAGCTGAAAAGGGAACAGCGCAGGAAGATAATCTTCCTCTGAAGTCCAGCTGTCTCCGGCAGGATTCTTCTCCGAAGTTATACCATCAAGCTGTCCCTTTGAAGTCCAGCCACTTCTCTCTGACATTTAGCCGTAGTCCTCAATATCCAGCTGCTTCTCTGCTTTGCTTGCTGAGTCCAGAGTCTTTATAGGTACATGATGGGGTGGGGCAGGGCCATGGGTGGCTTAGGAAAAGGCAACATTTGAGTGGGAAAACAGGGTTATAAGTTCTCACTTTGGGCTGTGGTCTCAGGGTTTTAGGCTTGAGGTTGAAGCTTCACCAGGGATCCGCCCTTCTCTGCCCAGCATTTCTCTGCCTCCTGTCCCCATCAGTAGCTTTTAGACAATCATTTTTCTTTAGGAAAAAGTAAAACATAAGACTTTCTATTGTGAACACTTTGTAAAGTTTTTGCTCTGATAAACATTTTTTGCTCTGATAAACATGTTTTGCCTGTAGAGTCAAACTTTACAAGGAGTGGTATGCTGGAGCTGGCTGATACTATGTCATGAGAGCGGATTATCAGACATTCAGAAATTTTACCAACCATTTGCAAAACCACTTTTAGCTTGAAAAACAGCGTAGTGAAAATATTTACACCAAGGAAATTGTCAAATACTAAAAATCAAAGCTTTTATTTTAGAGATGCTTTTGCCAGCAGGCCATTGTCACAGGCTTTGTCTTCTTGTGGCAGTCATGAAAATGTACCTCTGGATCCCTGACTGCAAGGAGCATAATTGACTGGTGGCTCTACACATTATGCTTTAAAATTCATCATTACTTTTGTCCCAAGACTAAGCTTCCCAAGCATTGCTCCTAACTGATAAAGAAGCACGGCAGAATACCAACATAGACCCTTTCCTGGGAGACACAGGTTTCCTCTAACAGGTGACTTGGACTCTAGGATTCCCCAGTGACCTTACTGAACTTTCCCTTGAACTGCACTGCAGTCCAAGATGTTCCACCCAACCTACATTCACTTCCCCCTTCACTCAAGGTCAATCCCGCGTCATGGTCTGATGTCTTTGTCAGCCTCTCCCAGCTGCCTCCCCATTTCCTCTCACATACACTTACTTTAATAAACTTCTTGCATGCCTAATCCTATCTTGATGTCTGCTTCTCGGAGAATCTGGATCAACTCACACACATACGTTTTCAGCTGCCCCTTAGCTTAGTGTCTCTAAATTGTGACACTGCCCTGTATTTTATAATCCCCATGTTTTTCCACACACATTCACCCTCAATCCTATCCCCAGGTCCATGTTCCATGATGAACTGTCTTTCCTATTTCTGCACATTCTATGCTGTACCTTAGAGAATGTTTACTCATTATTTTTAAAAGATTTTTATTGAATGTAACACATAACTCAAAAGTGCACATATTTCAATCTCACAAGAGTTTTTACAAACTGAACTAGCTCCCATATCAAGAAACAGAACATTACCAGTACCCTTAAATCCTACTCCATGTTCCTTTCTAATCACATCCTGTGTCTGGGTTACCATGATTCTGACTTTTAAAAGCATACATTGTTTTTGCCTGTTTTTGTTTGTTAAGAAATTGAATCATACAGTATGTGGGTTTTTGTGCCTGGCTCTTTAAACTCAACAGTATGCTCGTAAGATTCATTAATATTTTTGTGTATAATTATAAATAGCTTATTCTCAATGTTTCTGTAATGCTATATAGTATTCCATTATATGATATATCACATTTGACTTATATTTTTTATTGTTGGCAGACTTTTGGGTAATTTCTAATCTAGGACCACCACAGAGAGTCCTGCTATTAACATTCTACTACGTGTCTTTTTAGGAATATATGCACACATTTTCTGTCAAGTTTACATAAGGGACTTACTGGGTCAAAGGTAATGTGTATGTCTGCTTTGGTAGATGCAGCCGGTTTTCCAAACTGTATTATTTACACTCCTATCAGCAAAGTCTGAGAGTTCCAGTTGCTTCACATCTTCACCAATAGTTGGAATTGTCTGCTTTTTTAGTTCAGCTATTCTGATGAGTGTGCTCATTGCTCATCTGCACAGTTGAATTGGTATTTAGATGGTGTCTTAATTTATTTTCTGTTGATTTATAAAAACTGGGTAATTTATAAAGAAAATAAATGAATACTTATAGTTATGAAGGCTGAGAAGTCCAAGGTTGAGGGGCTGCATCTGATAAGGGCTTTCTTGCTGGTGTGGACTCCCTGCAGAGTTCCAAGGCGGCACCGGACATTACGTGGCAAGAGGGCTGAGTGTGCTAGCTCTAGTCCCTCTTGCTCATCTAAAGCCACCAGTCCCAGTCCCATAATAACCAATTAATCCATTAATCCATTAATCAATCAATTAATTCATTAGTGGATTAATCCATTCATGAGGGCAGAACTCTCATTACCCAATTACCCAATCACTTCTTTTTTTTTTTTTTTTTTTTTGAGATGGAGTCTCACTTTGTCACCCAGGCTGGAGTGCAGTGGTGTGAGTTTGGCTCACTACAACCTCCACCTCCCAGGTTGCAGTGATTCTCCTGCCTCAGACTCCCAAATAGCTGGGACTACAGGCATGTGCCACCATGCTCAGCTAATTTTTTATTATTAGTAGAGACATGGTTTCACCATGTTGGACAGGCTGGTCTTGAACTCCTGACCTCAGGTGATCTTGCCTTGGCTGCCCAAAGGGCTGGGATTACAGTCCTGAGCTACCGCGCCCAGCCGTGTTACCCAATCACTTCTTAAAAACCCCACTTCTCAATATTGCTACACTGGGGATTACATTTCAAAATAAGTTTCTTTTTTTTTTTTTTTAGAAGGAGTTTTGCTCTTTATTGCCCAGGCTGGAGTGCAGTGGCGCGATCTCGGCTCACTGCATCCTCTGCCTGCCAGGTTCAAACAATTCTGTCTCAGCCTCCCAAGTAGCTGGGATTGCAGGTGCCTGCCACCATGCCTGGCTAATTTTTGTATTTTTAGTAGAGGCATGGTTTTACCACGTTGACCAGGCTGGTCTCGAACTCCTGACCTCAGGTGTTCTCCCCTCCTCAGCCTCCCAAAGTGCTGGGATTACAGGCATAAGCCACCACGCCCGGCCCAACATAAGTCTTAGACGGGACAATTATTCAAACCATAGCAGATGGATTTCTAATGCCTTTGTTTCTGAACCGTCATACCATGGAAAGTCATTGCTATTGATTCTAATTTTTCTCTTTAATTAAGTTCTACCCTTTCTTTGAGTCACAAATATTATAATAGGATAAATAAATAAAGAGAATAATAGTTTAGCTACCAAACACAGGGTAGCAGAAATGCTGTATTTATACTACTCTTTTGCCCTCAGGCTTACTAAGACAAGAGAATCATCCAGGTGGTTCCCAATACTGTTAGTTTTACAAGTGATTTCTCTTTCCAGTCAAGCTGCTTGAGTTTTTTGCTATCAGAGTGTAAAATTAGCCATGTGTACAGTAAATGCATCCAGCTTTGTTTCCAAAAGGACTGAAATTCACTTGAATTTCTTAAATTGGATAGCAATAGAAACTGGAATCATGGATACTATCATCCTTTTCACTGGAATTTTATCTACAGAATTTAAAGACTTTCAGATATCAGTCTTTGAAATCTCATAAAGTGTCCCAGTTCTGCTTTTTCTTAGCATCCAACTGATATCTAATTCTATATGATTTGATTTCAGATTGGCAAATGCAAATTCTGCATTTTGGCCAGAAACAGCCAAGAAAAGGAAGGAAGGAAGGAAGGAAGGAAGGAAGGAAGGAAGGAAGGAAG
>NW_026652277.1:58839294-58841027 GCF_009828535.3 Hylobates moloch
GAAGGAAGGAAGGAAGGAAGGAAGGAAGGAAGGAAGGAAGGAAGGAATTTTAAAAATTTTTTAAAAACTGGGGACGTGTAGGTGTTTCTCATGGTAGTACAACTTAGTTTCAAGACCCAGGGCTATAAGATATGCAATCAGTCAAATTATTACAGACTAAGCTCTGCACTGGTCTCAACAGGTTTTTCCAAACAATTACCTTTATTACTGGAGTAGACACAGACTACGTGCTTGGAGAGAATTTTCACAACCATGTAGGAAGAACTATGTTATCAGTCTAACACATGTCACTCTTTCCAAGTGAGACACAAATGATTTGTAACTTTTTGAGTTCCAACTCTGTATTTTCATGATTCAATGCTTGGCAAAATCCCAAAAAGATGCATTTGCTTGAAGTTTCCAGCACAAAGATAAATAGATGTTTGTTGATGAATTCCTATGAAATTGATTTGAATGATTCCGGCAAGATTCTGTGGTGTAATAGAGAGGGGGCTGATTTTGGAACCAGACTTGGTGACAAAGGCATTACTACCTTTTAGAAAAGTAAATACTTACATGTACGAAAATAAGAAAAATGTATATGTAAAGCATCTTTGCCACTAACTCTTTTCATTAATTAAGTTTTTGCATATGTTATCTGGCATTATTTACTTACTATTTTTACAGGAAAATTAAAAATAAAAAATAACTCTTGTTGCTATGAGCAGCATATATCCCCAGTGGCTGTGGCCTCCTTAGACTTTTAGAGAAATTTCCATCCTTTTAGAAGGATGAAAACTGGTCAGCAATACGGAATCTTGGGAGGATTTGAAGGTCTCATGACTGGCACCATGGAATTAGGAAATGATACATTCCAAGCTCACTCAGAATGGTAATATTTTTGAATTTTTATATAACATAACATTCTTTTTATAGCAATATTTTTAACCATACTATCCTTCTTTCCATAACAATCCACATCCAATAATTCCTGGCAGGGGAATTTCAGGAGAGACAGGGAACTTTGCATTTCCTCAGAGGGCTTATTTAGTAATTGTGTCTTTTTCTTACAAGCTAACTGGTACTTGAATCATATAACAAGCACCCATGAGCAAGGGAACAATCCCCGGATGGATCCTGGAACTCCTTGCATTTTGTTTCTCAATATTTTAATCCTCATAAAAATACATTTTCCTTAAAGTCTAGAACATAAGATAGTATAAATTCTGCAGATCATATTGGAGAAAGATCTAATACTGCAAAAGTTTTAAAACATATGGCACCAAAATCACAGACAACAAAAAAGAAAAAAGGGGGTAAATTGGACTGTATCAAAATTAAATACTTTTGTGCATCAAAGAACACTATCAACAGAGTAAATTTATATAATACTTTTGTGCATCAAAGGACACTATCACAGCAACCTATGGAATAGAAGAAAATATTTTCAAATCATGCATCTGATAAGTGGTTATCATCCAGAATATATTAAAAACTCCTACAACTTAACAGCAATAAAAACAACCAGATTTTTTTAAATGGGCAAAAGACATGGATAGATATTTCCCCAAAGAAGATATACAGATGACCAATATAAACAGTAAAGTTGCCCCAACATCATTAAACACTATGGAAATTCAAATTAAAACTACCTTGAGATAACACTTCAATATCCTTAGGATGCCTATTAGAAAACAAAGTAATAAACAAAACAAACAAATACAAATCCAGAAAATAGCAAGTGTTGGTGACAA
>NW_026652277.1:58846027-58874854 GCF_009828535.3 Hylobates moloch
ATATTATTCAGCCTTAATAAGGCAGGAAATTCAGACACAAACTACAATATGAATAAACCTTGAAGACATTATGCAAGGTGAAATATGCCAGTCACAAAAGGACAAATATTATATGATTCCACTTCATTAAGTATCTAAAGTAGTCAAATTCTTACCTACAGAGAAATAGAGTGGTGGTTGTCAGGGGCTGGGAAAGAAGGGAGTAAACAGTTATTGTCTAATGGGTACAGAGTTTCAATTTGGGAAGATAAAAAGTTTCTAGAGATGGTTAGTGGTGATAGTTGCACAACAAGGTGAATATACTTAATGCCCACTAAACTATAAACCTAAAAATCATTAAAATCATAAATGCTGTTATGTATATTTTACTATAGTATTTTTAGAAAGTTTAAAACAATAGGGAATGCAGGTGATGACAGACAGATAGAAAGATAGAGAACTTTAAAATTATATAAAAATTTTCTAACCTGGATAAAAAAGGTAAAAAAACATGGATAGGGTAGGTTTGAATTCAGACTTGTGCTCCCCAAGTTGGGACTCCACTTTATCTTATCCAAATTCCCTTCAATATACCTTTCCTATGTCTATTTAACATATAACCCTTCCAGAATATCCGTGAGTCAGGATGCCAAGTTTCTTGTTTTTAGGGCTAAATAGAAGATCTTGAAATTATGTTAGAAATAGACTAGAGGTCATTCCGAACAGTTAGAGGAAGACACAGTGCAAGGGGCAAGTACAGCTAACAGTCAAGGAGGGGAGCCAAGGGTCAACACCAGAAACCCAACCCCAGTTATCACTTCTAAAGAATACATCGGGTCATGTAGTTAGGAGGAAACAAGAAATAGTGAGAAGCTTCGTTTGCCAAAACAGAGTGCAAGACAAGAAAATGTTGTAAGGTTCCAGAAACTCAGCAGGCCACTGATTGGGTTGGTGGAACCTGGTTTTGAGGGAGTCTGATTTAGTGTTTGTCATTTCGTTTTCCTGCCACTGTTAGCTCAAGAACTTCGTCAGACTCAAGCTCAAGTTTAGCCACCTATTAAGCCAATTACGGGTAGCTGGAGGAATGCAGTAGAAATGAGGCAGTGACTAACAATTTATTCCCTTGATTTCTTTTAGTCTCTGTTTTGTTGAATTTCTTTTCAATTGGGCGTAATGTAAAATTGAAGAACAATTTAGCTTTTGAATCATATTTATTGAATAGCATTGTTGTATTTCCCAACTCTCCACCATCCCAGATACAAGAAAGCTAAAACATGGCATATGATATATATGGTCCAACGTTGATTATCCAACCCTAATTGAAGGAAAGTAGCCATAAATGGAACTACGAACTTAATTAAAAGTGGAATACCTGTGGTGTCAGAGTTTACTATAGCAGATAAAACAAAATTCCTCTCAGGAGGATGGTGGTCCAAACTGGCATTCAGCAGAATTTGGCTTGCCAAGTTCTGGGTTGTAAGATATTCTGAATTATTAGGAGACAAAGCAGACCATGTGTTGTCCAGTTCACCACAATCTCTACCACCTTCTGCTGATGGCCCTGAGCTGCTACATATTTTTTTCTAATATGCTTGGTTCCTGAATATGATTATATTTCTGTGGTGGATGGACCTTTGACATTTTTTAAAAAATAGATCCAGAGATTGGACAAGTTCTCAAAGACCAGCATACTCTAGTAGCAGATCTCAAAGAAGGGAAGACAAAGCTGTACCAATGTACGTGGTGATAAGTTTGGCACTGTCACTACCGAAGGCGCATGCTCCCCCCACATCACCATCATAGCCCACGTACCAGTGTTATCGTTATGGCAGAAACTTGCAAATTACTACACACCGTGATCTTTTTTTGTCTCATATGCCCACTTAAAAAAATAGACTTTTTGAAAGAACAGTTTTAGATTTACAGAAAAATTGAGAAATTATTACAGTTTTTATATATCACCACCCAGTTTCTACTGTTAGTCACATTTACATTAGTAGGGTAAATTTGTTACAACTAATGAATCAATATTGATACATTATTATTAATTAAAGTCCATACATAGATTTTCATAGTTTTACCAAATGGCTTTTTATGGTCTAGGATCAATCCAGTATGCCACATTACATTAAGTTGTCATGTCTCCTTAGGCTCCACTTAGTTGTAACAGTTTCTCAGAATTTCCTTGTATTAGATGACCTTGACAGTTTTGAGGAGCACTACTCAGGTATTTTGTAGAATACCTCCCCATTGAAATTTATCTGTACATACTACCAACATGGTTTATCATTGATGATATTGACTTTGATCACATGGCCAGGCAGTATTTTTCAGGTTTCTCTACTATAAAACTACTCTTCTTCCTTCCCTTTCCATACCTTAGTCATTGGAGTTAAGTCACTAGGCTCAGCCCATACTTCTGCAGTGCATAGTTATACTCCACCTCCTAGAGGGAGCATATCACAGAAATTATTTGGAATTATTTTGCATGGTAAATGAGACTGCAAATTTTAGTCGCTTCATAATAATTTATTTATTTATTCAATCATTTATTTAGCTCCATTTGGACTCATGAATATTTACTTTACATTTTGGGTTATAATACTGCTTCATTTTGTTCTCAAGTTGTTCCAACTTTGGCCATCATTCTAGCTTCAGTTAGCTCCTGGTCCTCTTTGACATACCATCATCAATTTTTTAATGGGGATGGGGACACTCCCTTATTTTCTGGCACTAGAAGATGCTCATGGATCATCTTGTAGATTTCTTGCCTCAGTCCTACACTTAGCTACACTCATTTCTTCAAAGGCCCCTCATTCATTCATTTCACTGGAAAACGATTTTAGAAACCAAGATTTGGGTTCTAGTTGTGCTTGTTGCTACTGGAGTGCTATTACTTCTAAGCCCTCTCAGATAACAAAGGAAAGAAATATATGTGTGCATACTAACCCAATTATATACACATATCTATAAATATTTCTATATGTATCCATCTGTATCTATATTAAACTAACCATGAATTCATACTGATGTCTCCAACTCTAGTTCATTACTGGAATCATTTTATCTTCCCCTCCTTGCTTATCTGAAAATGCTTACAGTAACAGTGAGAAACCTGGCTCCTACCATTAGCCATCAATTGTTCAATTAAAATGTTTAGAATACATGTATAGCAGCATCAGAATTGTGAACCCATAATACCTTTACATGCCATAGATTTTTCAGCAGTCAAATATTCAAAAGTTAAATCTTTAAAAGCTAATGTACTATGTTACATGGAAATCAAGTGCAAAAATGGCATTTATTCTATTCCCAATATATACCACATGGAGTACACCACATTTAAAATCTGAGTCATGTAGTTTTTCTCACTGTAAAGTGAGGGGTCAAAAAACCCATCACACTGTGCATGGTAAATACATACGATTTTATGTATCAATTAAAAATATATGAATAAACACAAGGTTTTAAAAGATTTAGATAATAGGAAGGATATAGATGGAAACACATACAAACAGTTTGTATAGAATCTATGTGACATTACGTGTGAAATATATAACAAATTTTACTCAGTACATATTACTACTAACTCTTCTCTCCATTTTTAGATAAGGAAAAATGAGACGATCTTAGTTAACTAGGAGATTAGAAAGATTATTTTGGGAAGAAATTTAGTGCTAGAAAAGGGACTTAGAAGTAGAAGTCATAGTCCTTTTCACAGCTGCACAGAAGCCTCTAAAACTAACCCACAACATAAGATGGATAAGATGGGTCAGGAAGATAGGAAAAGAAAGAAAATGCTGAGATTTTCCTCTCTCTTCAAAATAAAGCATTATATTTTACAAATGTCCTTCACCAACTCTAAGGCTCATTTAAGATTTACAAAAAGATCTTGGAATATGATATTTTTTAACATTCAGAAATTTTTCAATGAGCTCAATAATAACAAAATATTTCTTATTTCCTAAACAAGGAAGTTTAGGAATGAGTTTTTCACAAAACATGACTAGCACATACTAAGGAAAACAAAACAAGTTGGGGAGGAGGATGATTCACCTACATCATAGCAGAGCTGCTGGAGACCTGCAGAGAGGTGACTAGAAATGAGTTGTCTCTTTAATAACATGTTTCAAAATGGGATTCCTGTAAGAGGCGTGGTGGATACCTTTGGAAGCATATAGAAAAAATAAATCTAGGCAGAAGTATTTACTGATAGAATATTTTCCCCACACATACTTCATTTAGAGGAACACTAAAAATGTAAGCATAAAGGCAAAGTAGCATGCAGTGAGTGGCAGATTAAATTAGGATCTAATTAGTGAGTCCACTCTCTAAATAGTGGATTCATATCATAACACGATTAAAATGTAAGGTAAACGATCCCCTATGAAATAGAATTGCTTGATACCTTAAGTTTATTCTCATCTGTTGCACTATAATCTTTTACAAAGTTATTGGAACATTCATCCAGATATATCTGAAACAAACTTTGGGTGGAAACTTCTGTGAATGTTTTCATATCTTTGTTTTTCATCAAGAGATACCTTGTGTATCTATTTAATTTAATTTTTATGGAATGCAAAGTACATAGAAATCCCGCTTTCTCCATCCATTGTAAGAGCTGGATTCTTTGACTTAAGTAATCATTTAGAGGATTCTTGATTATCGGTTTTGAAAATCTCGTGAGATGGAATTGTGGATTTACTCTGATGCATTGGAAAAGTTTCTATTTGTTGTCTGTGTTTTCAGCAAACTCAGCTGATGGTTACCAAACTTGAGACAATTGCTATCTGGACGTCTTTTAAAGTGAGTAAGGGAGAAATGACTGGTTTCTTAGACTTTTTGTTGTTATTGCAGAGTTAGTATATTCCTAAGCAATTTTCACTTGCTGTATTATTATCACAAGCCAAAAGCAAAATAATTTTTTATCCTTCTCAAGTTTTGAAATATAAACTGAATGTAAAAATAGATGTAATAAAAAATAACTACTGATTTAACAAAATCTTGAAAATAAAATATTTTCGCTTAGGTACTTCAACTGATGAATCTATTTCTGGATGCATTTCTAGCAAAAACAAATGGCGTTTATGAAAATTCTTGATTTTGTATGTAGTATGCACAACATATGTATTATGGTATTTTACATGTAATGCAATTTTAGGGTGAACACTTTATTATCTGTATATATCTTTTATTTTGTGTGTTTCTGTATATTTAAATTCATGCTTCTATTCAGTAAAATTAGACAAGTAATTTGAAGATCACACAAATGGATCAAAGGTTTGTGATAATATGTCTTTCATGTAGTTTGTTTCTAAGGCTGGGTCTATACAAATAAATACATATTTGTATACATAACTATACATCTACAACTATCTATATACATCTATATACATTACTATTATCACTGAAGAAAAATAAAGCAAAAAATTTTAATTCAGCAAATTGCTTGACTTTTCTTTCTCTTTCACTCATATGCTCACATTCTCCCTCTCTCTTTTTCATTTTTCCTTTTTTTGGCTTATTTACATGATGGCACATTTTCAATTTGACCTACTTGATTGCCTTTTAGATAGAATATTTCACTGTCTTGTAGACAGTGACAATATAGACGAGAGAGTAAAGAAATCATCTGGCATATTTTAAAGGTGATAAAGATGGAATTGAGAGGTAGTGCTTAAAAGTATTCATTATTAAGATACACTGAATTGGTACAGATATTCTCACTTTGCTTTTAGGGTTGGATACTGATGATATTAATATGATGTTAAAACCTCACATAAGAGGTTTTGTTTAGAGTCAGAAGTTAGTTCTTTGATTCAATCTCCAAATGGCACCAAGAAGTTTCTAAGATTAAACACTTTAGGTTGCTTTTGTGGCCTCCCACTTCCATCTGAAAACACCTCGGAGGAAGAATGGCATGTAGTATTCACAACTTAAAACGAGGCAAATTGGAATGCACTAGTTTTCCATTCTAACTCTAAGCCCTTTAGAGCAATGTATTGTTTATTGTCTTAGCTTTAGCTGTTAGCACTTTTTCTGTTTCATGCCAAACTCTAGTCATATTGAAATTCTTTCACTTCTTAAATCATGTCAAGCTCTTGCCTACAGATTACTTTTTCTCACTGTCTAGACTTCTTTCCTACACATCCTTCTTCCCTTTGTGTGGCTAACTCCTACTCATGCTTCAGACTCTAAATGTTCTCATGGAAGTCTAGGCTAGTTAGATTAGATAACCCCTGCTTGCCTGCTTCCAAATGTTAACCAAAGACCATGAGATCTGTAGAGGGAAAGGAGTAGAGCTTTATTTTTTATTTTATTTTTTTAAATCTATAGATTGGGGAGGCATGCTCTTTAGTACAAGTGAAAGTGTGCTTTCTGGATAACAAGGAGAAGGTTCAAGATTTTATGAAATGGGAAAATGTTACATATTGCTCTTTGAGAAACTTCATTAGCTAGTAAGATTTTAAGGTTCTAGCAAACTCTGATAGGTACGTGGCAGCAGTGGGCAAAACTAGTCAGAGAGTTTCAGCAGGTTTCAGCAGTTATTAGATCAAACTGGTTTCAGGTTATAGCAGGCAGCTTTAGCTGCCCAGCTTGCAGAGAATTACATCTTTTGAGCAATGTTTTGTGCTGAGTGCTTTCCCCCCACCCTGCCCCCTCCCCGGCCTCCCGACTCTGTTTTAAAAATGATCCAATTCATATGATCAACTTTCACGAAAAGAACTTTGGTACATCTCCTAGCAATATTTTATTAAACTTACTTATTTCTATCTGTTTTATTTACTTATCAATGAGATACACAAGACGAGAAACTAAAAAATGGGAGTGGGACAAGGGATCTTGAATTTGAAGAGGAGAATATGGAAATGAAGTTTAGGCAGAACTCTGAAGAAAAAGAAGCCCCACAGCATAGCGAGAGAAGAAATATAGGCAGGAAAAAATCCTCTTCTAAAGGGAAACAATGAAGTTGTTTCTAAACAGTGAATACCAGGTAGAATTTTCAGTTGGTTCTTGCTGGTGCGTCACTTTTAAATCTTGCATTGATTCTATTATGCTGAATACCTATGTGTTAATATGCACTGGGAGTTATAAAAGAGACCAGAGAGATAATAGCAACTATAGGTACCCAGAGCAATTGTAAGAAGCTAAATGACATAGGAAAAGCAGGTTGCAATGTGAACTAACTAGTGAGGAAATAAGAGAAGACTTTCTTCCTCACTCTAAATGTCCTATAGCATATTTTCTAAATATGAAAGAAAGAGGGAAACCTTTGTGACTCCAGATCATCTGGAATATGCAAACCTGATTAATGAAAGTATCCCAGCCTATGTCTTCCTTGCAGTCTTTAGATGTCTTACTAATACCAATGTTTTCACATAGATTGATTGGCTTTGAATCAATTCAATAAGCCACCAGGTCTAACTCTTTCCATCAAGGCTAACAGCTATAATCTTCTCTAAAGGCTACTGGGAATGAGACCCCAATGCTTTAATAAGAGTGTGTCTCAACTTGTTCTTCTTCAAAGATGTCTCAGATATTCTTGAACCTTTCACTTCAAGACAAATTTTAAAATCGTCTTGACAAGTTACATACATAGATTTTGGAAATTATATTAGAACTGCATTGGATCTGTAAATTAATTGGGAAATAAGTGACATCTGTTTTACAAGATTTATTTCCAATTCATGCAACATGTTATATTTACCTTATTTTTAGGTTTCTTTTGATGACTTTTTGTAATTTTAGGTTCCAGGGGACATGGGCAGGTTTGTTACATAGGTGAACTCCTGTCATAGGGGTTTGTTATACAGATTATTTCATCACCCAGGTATTAAGCCCAGTACCTAATAATTACCTTTTCTGCTCCTCTCCCTCCTCCCACCCTCCACCCTCAAGTAGACCCCATATCTGTTGTTCCCTTCGTGTTCATGAGTTCTCATAATTCAGCTTCCACGTATAAGTAAGAACCTGCAGTGTTTGGTTTCCTGTTTCTTCGTTAGTTTGCTGAGGATAATAGCCTCCAGCTCCATCCACATTCCTGCAAAAGACATAATCTTGTTCTATTTTATGGGTGCATAGTATTTTGTGGTGTACATGTACCATATTTTCTTTATCCAGTCTATCTTTGATGGGCATTTAGGTTGATTCCATGTCTTTGCTCTTGTGAATAGTGCTGCAATGAATATATACATGCATGTGTCTTTATGGTGGAATGATTTATATATTACTCTGGGTATATATGCAGTAATGAGATTTCTGGGTCAAATAGTAGTTCTGCTTTTATCTCTTCAAGGAATCGCCATACTGCTTTTCACAGTGATTGAACTAATGTACAGTCCCACCAACAGTATATAAGCATCGTTTTTTCTCCACAATGTCATCAGCATCTGTTTTTTGATTTTTTAATAATAGCCATTCTGACTAATGTGAGATGGTATCTCATTTTGTTTGCGATTTGCATTTCTCTAATGATCAGTGATGTTGATCTTCTTATTGTACGGCTTCTTGGCCACAAGTATGTCTTCTTTTGTAAAGAATCTGTTCATGTCCTTTGCCCATTTTTTAATGTTTTTTTCTCATAAATTTGTTTAAATTCCTTATGAATACTGGATATTAGACCTTTGTCAGATGCGTATTTTGCAAATATTTTCTCTCATCTTGTAGGTTATCTGTCTACTCTGTTGATAATTTCTCTTGCTGCAAAGAAGCTCTTAAGTTTAATTAGATATCATTTGTCAACATTTGCTTTCGTTGAGACTGCTTTTGTTATCTTTGTCATGAAATCTTTGCCCACTCCTACGTCCAGGATGGTATTGCCTAAGTTGTCTTCTAGGGTTTTTATAGGATGATCTCCAATCTTGGGGGTTTAATAAAGTATAATAATATTCTTCACACATTTCTTACACAGCTTTGTTAGATTTATTTCCTGTTGATTTAAATGATGATGCTAGTTTATACAGTATGCTTTAAGCTGCCTTTTCTAATTGTTCCTGGTGTACAGAGAAGCAATTTGTTTTTATAAATTGTTTTCATACCCAGCAAAATTTTTTAAAGTTAATCAATTATCTTTATATAGTCTTTTGAGTTCTACCTTTTATTTTTTTCTTTCCCAATTGTTACTTTTTCATATCTTTGTTCCTATCTTCCTGCATTGCCCAGTACTTTCAATAAAAAATTGAATGGAAGCGGTGATAATGGAAACTGTTTTGCTTCAATTGTATATATTACTATTTTTAAATTAACTCTTAAATCTTGAGTATGCTGTGATTTTTGTTTGTTTTATTGTAACTTTTATAGGTTTAAAGTAGTTACCTCTCATTCCTAGAGGTTTTTTTTTTCTTTAAAATGATTGGATGTTAAGTCATATCCCAGGTTATTTCTGAATCCATTGAGATGATCAAGTTTTTTTCTCCTTTACTACCTTAATATCATTTGTCAATGTTTGTGAATTTCATTAACTGATCTTCAGTTATTTAAGTCGTATTCAGTTATTCAAGTTGCATTTCTTTGTTATGATGTATTAAAATCTTTTAATGTTGTTTTTGTCTTAATACTGTGTTCTTTAAAAATTTTTGTAATGTGTTTTTATGAATGAGTTCTGATAAAATTGTGTGGCTTATTTTTTTCTTAGTAGAAATATTTTAAAATATTGATTAATGTGTCCTTTATTGTTATTGAATTCTATAGACTTTTTTAAATTCTTGAGTTAGATTTGGAAATACGATATTGTAGAAATATGTCCATTAATCTCTTTTCAAATTTAGTGCCGTTAATCATAGTTTGTTTTATTTTCAATTCAATTTTATCAATTTTATTAATCTTTCGAAACAACCACCTTGTGTAAATCCTCTGTTGATTTATTAATGGTTTGCTCATTTCTTTATTACTTTTCTATTTTTATTATTTTACTATCCTTATTCATTTTTTTCTAATATAATCATTACAGTTGTAAGTATAAAATACTTACTAGTAATATTAAATTAATTTCATTAAACATTTTATGTTTTCTATTGCTGCTAAAGAAAGTTACCATAAACTTTGTGGCATAAAACACTACCGATTTATTATTATAAATCTTAGGATTCTGAAGGTCAGAAGTTCTCAATCCAAAGTACAGATATGTTATGTTCTTTCTGGAGCCTCTAGGAGAGAATCCATTTCCTTGCCTTTCCAGCTTCTAAAGGCACCTGTATTCCTTGACGCCTGGGCTTTTCCCTGTAACACTTCTTTTCTTCCATGATCGCATCTCTTTCTCTGTATCTGACCATCTTGCCTTGCTTTTATGAAGAACCTTATGATGAAATCAATTACATCAGGCCCACACAGATACTCCTGGATAATTTCCAATCTTGAAATCTTTAACATAATCACACCTGCAAAATCTCTGGCTGTGTAAAGTAACATATTCAAAGATTTCACGGGTTAGAGCATGAACATCTCTTGGAATGCCATTACACTATCGACTGCACACGTTTCTATATGCAATATTTATATAATTGTATTCTAAAAATTTTTGAATTTTCATTCTGATTTTCGCCACCTCGCCCGGCTAATTTTTTTTTGTATTTTTAGTAGAGACGGGGTTTCACCGTGGTCTCGATCTCCTGACCTCGTGATCCACCCGCCTCGGCCTTCCAAAGTGCTGGGATTACAAGCGTGAGCCACCGCGCCCGGCCCTGATTTTCTTTACACAGACAATTTATTTAGAAGTGTTTATTGTTTTCCAAACATATGGGCTTTTTAGTACTTATATTTTTGTGGTTGAATTCTAAATTAATTGAAAAATATTCGGATGATGTGCTCTATATAACATCAATTCTTTGAAATTTGTTGAGACTTGTTTTATGCCTCAGAATGTGATAAATTTCATAAATATTATATGGGCAGGGTCTGCTTCATGGGTGTGTGACTTGTATACTTGTACAGGGCTCATGTTCAGAAGGGTCCCATGCATGTGTTATTGATTTGCTATCACAGCTGTTACTATTACATTTTTAGTAATTTTTGAACACAAGTTCCTACATTTTTATTTTGCATTACACTCTTCAAATTATGAAGCCGGTGCTGTCAATGGGGACTTACACAACAATGTATATCCTAAAGTTGTTATCCACCATGTCTTACACGTATCTCTTAGGTCAGGCTTGATAATGTGCTGTTAAAATTTGCTAAGCCCATGTTGCTTTCTGTCTGCTTGGACAATCAATTACTAAGAGTTTATTGTAAGTCTCCTATTGCGATGGTTTGTTTATGTGTTGCCTGTTCCTTCTAGTTATAAGAATGTATACATTATATATTTTTGATATTCTTTTATTAAGTGCACAGAAGTTTACAATTGACAAATATTCTGACAAACTGACCATATGCCAGCAAAAATACCTCTTAAGAATAAACTTGGAATTAAGCTTCCTTTGGACAACCAATGAGAAAATTTGTCTTCAGTAGATCATCACTAAACTAAATTCTAAGGATGTCTTTGTGGCAGAAAGAAACTGGTATAAAAGGCCTGAGACATAATATGAGAAAGAATGGAAAACAAATGAATTGATAAATATTCGGGTAAATCTACATACCTACATACAAGCAGACTTGTGGAGCTCTTAAAAAGAAGTGAACTTAAAATACCCAGCAACAATAGCATATGAGCTAGAAGGTGGATAAATGTAAAATTTCTAAAATCCTTGTTTTTTGTTTAGGAATATAAAAGTAAATGTTGATACATTGGATTTTTTGAAACATCGATTGTTATTTTGCATCATTTCCAGAAAGATTTTTGCCACTGTCATTTCAAATGTTGTCTCTGACCCTTTCCTCTCTCTTCTGCTTGTGACAATCCAATTAGACATCTATAAGAGCTTACACCTGTATCCTCTATGCCTTTCGACTTCTTTTTCCAAATTTCTACCTCTTTATCTCTCTTATAAGAATTCCAGATAAAGTTCTTTGGTTCTATTTTCTAGTTTTCTAATTTTATTTTCAACTGTGTCTAATTTGTTATAAAATTTATCCACTAAAATTTTTTAGTTAAATAATTATGTTTTTACTTCTCAGAGTATTGTTTTTGCAAATATGCTTAGGCTTTAACCATATTTTAAACTTCTTTGCCTCACACGTATCAGTTTTACTCCTCAGTTACTGATAAGCAACTTATAATATGTACTCTCTTTCCTCTTTAAATGTCCAGCTATGCTAAAGCATACAGACATACAAACTGGTTAATTGAAATCTGAAGACAGGCTTATTAGCAAAATCGTATACGGTGGGGAGTTGAAAACATTTCCAACATTCTGTGGAGGACACTACTGTTTGTAACCCATTTCTGGAAAGGAGTTCTGTTTTCTAAAAATAAAAGTTTTTAATTTTCCATAAACAAAATGCTAAGGGGAAGCATTTATATTTTCTAAATCAAAGTAGAATTTTAAATATAAACAAAGAGAATCCCAATAAGCTAAAACTAAAAAAAAGACAAACACTTGATTACTTTGACAACAAATTATATTTTAGATGTTTCATATTTACTTTTACATTTCCATACAATCAGAAACAGTTCCATACAAACAGAAAAAAATTTGGGGAACACATAAAAACATCTTAAGGTTAAAAATATAAAGCCTTGTATTAAAAAATGCAATCATTTAAATAATATAAGAATCTATTTGTACATAGTAAACAAGTTTCAGCCAGCAAGAAATCACTAATATTGACTGTGCAGTTTTGGCTGTTTTAATAGTTCTAACTCATTATTCTGTAATTCAACAAAGCACTGCCAACACAGCTGGCAATGACAAGACCGGGAGTATCAAACTAGGATTGTTAGTTCAATTAAAATTTCAGATAAACAATAATGTACTTATACTAAAAAATTATTTGTTGTTTATCTGAAATGAAAATTTAACTGGGTGTCCAATTGTTTGTTTGTTTAATCTAAAAACCCTGATCGAAATTTATCTGATAAAACATCATTTAATATCTAAAATAAAATAAATTTACTATAACATCTTTATAACTATTCAATCAATGATTCTTCATCTTCTATTTTTCCAAATTCTTGCACAAATATTTGATGCTTAAATAAATACATAAATAATAAATAGGTAAATAAGTTACACTTGAAAATAATTTATATTATGATGAAAAATCTTAAAGTACTTCCACATGTCCTCACAACATCATTGTGTGGTAAGATGGTGGCTAATACTTTTTCCACTTAGAAATAAAGGAGAAACCAAGGCACAGTGGAACAAGGACTTGTGGATCCTGGCTAGCAGACTAGGGTTGCCAGATTTAACAGAAAAAATCCAGGATTTCCAGCTAAATTTGACTTTATGGCAAAATTTATTGTCCCATCATTTTTATGTGATGCTTCAAATATCACATTCTAGCAAACCCAATCAATTTAGTTCAGATATTAAAGCAAACCCAATCAATTTAGTTCAGAAATTAAAGTTCAGATATTCTCTTGGCCCTTGGCCTCGATTTTGCTATTTGTATATTCTCCCATGCAATACTAGAAAAATCTTTATATTTAAAAATTATTTGTTGTTTTTTGTAGATTCAAATAAATAATATTTTACATATAAGTATGTTCTGGATATTGCATGGTACAATGAAAAACTATTCATTGTTTACTGAAATTCAAATTTAACCAGGAATCTTGTATTTTATCTGGCAACCTTACAACAGACCCACACAATACATGAAGTGTTGAAGTAGATTTGCTTGAAGTTTCACTGGCATCTTCACTGATTCTTGGATACCATAGAGAATGATTTTTTTTATGAATTTTGATTCTCAGCCCTAAAATAAAATTAAAAATATAAAGATGAACTATGTTTCATAAGAAGGAAAGTAGGGTTCTTGAAAACTCAATATAGTCTTTGACATTCATGTGTTAGAAATGCTGTATATTCTCAACTATAAATGCGGAGACCAAAGAAGTTATCATCTAAAACAGGACACTACTGGGAGTGACAAGGAACTTTACTAAGAGTATAGGACACAAGCTTAAACTCAGAATTTCCTGGGCGAACTATGTGTGGTCTTTCTGGTCATGAGTACAACAAACTCACTGTTGATGCTATTTTTTTTTTTTTTAACCAAAAAGGCAGATACCTAATGACAACTTTTGGCAGCAGAAAGAAATTTATAGGCTGACTTTGGATTATATGTCTCAGGATAAATGAAGAATTTAAATTAAAAAATATATAACTTACCTCTTCAAAAACCTCTCCACAACCCTCTGCACCCAGTTTTCCTTGGGGTCCAGACAGAGCTCTCTTCCATCGGAAAGCTTTACACTGAAATAAGAGAGAAATGGTTCAGATTAATATTTAGTTTTTCCATTCAAATCATGATTCCTTAAGTCAGGCATAAAGTCTAAGACCAAAATAACATTTATAATAGTTGTGGAAGCTATCATATTTAAATGTCATGTAGACAAATATTTTTATTTTGTTTTGTTTCATTTACTACTGTAATCCTAACACCTGGAACTTTCCTAAATATTTCCACCTTCCTTAATTTTAAGTTTGCTAAAACAAAATATCTAATCTTTTTTAAAGTACTTACATAATTTCTGTATTAGCGCAGTGTGGTCCAGCCTCAATCACTCTCAGTTCTTTGATAAATTTGGGGTGGAAAGGTTTGGAGTACGTCTTTATGCACTGACATCTAAGTTCTTTAGCACTCCTTGGCAAAACTGCACCTGTTGGGGGAAAAAGTGATTAAGGATTGATTTTATCAACAGGCACAGCTCTGCCAGCTACTTCCTTTCTAATTCCAATATGATTATTTGGAGACTGTGGAAGGCATCATATTTCTAGTAAACTCATTACTGAATATTCTCCTAGCCCTTGACCTCAATTAGTTCTTTGTTTTAAAAAACAGTCATAACTGACAATATTGAATGACTTTCTATATAAAGAGTTAGAGTTCTTTTTGTACAATATCAACATTTCATGGTATTTTTATCTGGTCAATATTGGTTAATATTGCATAATTGTGATACCACAGTGTTATTTATAGTAGGCAAGCTAAGACTCTCCAACATAGAAATTGCCTTCAGAAAGAAATATATAAATAAGTTGTACATGCCTGGTCTATAATCAGGGTATCTTTAAACCAGACAGGAATTAATGACAAGTCTGAACTTGTCAATGAAATACTACGAGTAGAATTGTCTGAGTTACCTTGCTCAACTCAATATTAACACATAATATAGGTAACCGTGGTTCTCAATAGGACATACTGTAAATTACTTATTTATGTTAAATATATGCATGCTACATGGTATAAATTATAAAAGCAGAATGTCTATATTGATCAAACTTTATACTTTCCTAAGTGTTATATATAGTTTTTTTAAAAAATCTTCAATTTAACGTTAATTGACTGCTAAGATTATATTCTGTTTCTGAATAAAAAGGATGTTCGTTATCAAAACATCAAGAATAGCTTTGCTATCTGAGGATCACATTTAGACATAGGAAAACTCTGTAGGTCAAAAAGATGTGCTTACCTTCACACAGAGCTGCAGAAATCAGGAAGGCTGCCAAGAGAGCCACGGCCAGCTTGGAAGTCATGTTTACACACAGTGAGATGGTTCCTTCCGGTGGTTTCTTCCTGGCTCTTGTCCTAGAAGCTTGTGTGCTCTGCTCTCTCTGAAAGTTTGTGCCTTGTGGAGTGCTCCGGTGGCTTCTTATATCATCGCCCCACCAGAGAATTTATGCACCCTCATCTTTTTATTATGTCAGAGGAAATTCCACAATTTGCAACTGATGGCCCATCCCCTCAGGGCAGACCTGAGTCATCACACTTCCTATTTGTTCCTTATCAAATACGCAGTATGATGAAAGTTTTCTTTGATCTTTAAAATAATTTAATTTTAATATACATCTTTTAAAATACTGAAGCTCCACAATTTGGTGAATTATCAATTGTATCCTTTTTTATTTCTAGATAACATTATCATAGTACCATGTGACAGATATAGTACTAGAGTGGCAGGTGTTAGAACAAGATCATGGATGATTTTCTTTTAATGGCATAATTATTTTTTTTCAGATAATTACAGATGCTATCATGATGGTGAAGATAAGCCAGCCAATCATTTTATTGGGGAGATAATTTATAATAAATCTTTTTCTAAGAATTTTAGAGAGTTTCTAGGAACTGTTACTGCTCTTAGGGGGCATACTACAACTTTTCAAAAGATTTCGTTTTCTAATGCATGTTAACAGAGTGAAGGGGCACACGTGCTTCACATAGCAATTAGTTCCACAAACATTTATGGAGTAACTTTCTGAGTAATGTGGGGGATCTAGAAATAGATAAGACTAAGTACTTGTTCTTAAAGAATTTGGTCTATCAGAAGAAGAAAGCAATGTAAGGACTGACTATATAGCAGAATAGACAAGTGGTACTAAGACATTAATTCCAGTGGGGGCATAAGAGCAGAATCTTCCAAAGGCAGTTGGAGCAGGGCATTGAGGAATAGGAGGGCTTCAAAAGAGGAAGATGAAAGAGAACAGCACATTCCAGGTAGGAACACTATTCAAGACCACTCAAGTTGTAAAGTTAAGGTATGTTTATGCTCCAGGAAGTGGTGCACTGGAGCTGCTTGGTTGGGGTGGGAGGGAGGTGTTATCTAATGGAAAGTTGTATGCTTAGTGGAAAGAGCAACTGGATTCAAACTCTGGTTCGGCCACCCTTGCTTCATGCTCTTTATCCAAGGACACCAAGACCGACCTCTGAGGACCCATGATCACTAGCAAAAGGGATGGAGTGAGAAATTTCAACAAATGATAAAAAGGTGGCTTTATGTCCTAGTGTCCTGAAGAAAAGAATCCAAGACCTTTTTGAAAGGTCTTGGATTCCGTAGATAAAGAGCACCAAGGAAGGGTTCTTATGATAGTAAAAGTCTGTTCCCTCTGGGCAAGTACACGATTTATAAATAATTCACCTTGGTATAACAGTTCTTCATTTTCAGAAAGTATGACAGAGCATGAATTTGCCCACACTGTGAACACACTGTGGAGGGGGAATGCCATTTCCAAATGCTTTCCAAAAAGGTTTGTCTGTCTCTGCACAATCATGTTTCTTTTTGTTATCTTTCTCCAATCAACCTAAGGCTTAAGGATAAAGTAGTGCCTGGGTTACACTGAATTCTATAGCAAAGTAAATGTTTATTGTATATAATGTAGCTCCTATAGTTTTCAACTCTAGTATTTCAGAAACTTCATTATTCATTTAATATGTGTTGTTTATCTGCTAATGTCACTTATTGTAGGAGATGTGAATGCTATGGAAATAGATATAGTACCTGACTTAAGGGAGTTTGTGGTCTATTGCAGAATATGGACAATTAGTTACACAAGTAAGTAAAATACAGTGATGAGTGTTAAAATACAGGTAATTACAGGACGTTCTGGAATCAAACAAACATGATCTTTGAGGCAGTTTTGATGAATGAAGGTTTTCCGAGGAAACAACTTCAAAAGTGTTACCTATATTGTTAATTAGGAGAAGAAAGATCAATGGGACTGCTTTGCTAGTACAGGGCAGGAAGTACAGGACAATGAAATGTAGGCGAACATGGCCATTTGGGTTCCTCAAACTATTTAGCATACGGAACACAGTGCATGGAGTGACAAGAAGAGAAAGCTTGAGCCAGGTATGTAAAAAAGACCTATATCTTAAAGAAAACTCCAAGTTTCTTTGCTTCAGTGATGTTGGCATGTTTAGCAAAGACACATTCTCATATGGACACAACCTGGCATGACTGATTCAGTTCACTATCATTAAGACTCACTCATACAGCATCACTAAGACATTCAGAGTTCTGAGGATGTGCAAAGACTTCTTTGCTTTTCCCTAGGGGTTGCCTTTGTATTTGTGGTGAGCCCCACTTACATAGACACCTCGTTTTCCTCCTTATTTTCATGTCAGTATATCTCCCTCTAATTCTCTTCTCATGGGCCCAACTTTATCCTGATATCATCCTTAAAGGTTGAGCTAATGAGTTCTACTTAACCTTGATGCTCACATTTTTTTTAAGAATGAAGCCTTTCCAAGGCAAAAAGACCTCTTTTGCAAATGTTGTTCATCTCTCACAATGTAACCTTCAGTGCATTATGTCCTAGGACCCTCTCCATCAGAAGTGGGGATGGACAAAGATGAAGTGATTACAGGAGCATTGATTCTATCTTGTCTCACTTCTGTAAAGATAACCATTTGAGTCCTTGCATAATGAGTAGAAGAACTAAATGGGCTTAGGTGGGGAAAAAAAGCAGGACTAAGTATCCTTTTTAAGGATATTCTGCTTTAAAATAGAGTAAAGTAGGGTACAAAGTTTAACTAAAGTGCCACGCTACACATAAATACAAATGTTTTGTCATCCTCTAGAAATGAATGCAGAGTGAGTTCATGAGACTTAACTGTTTATTTACGTCCCATTCGGCTCCTGAGCCATAAGAATCATTTGATGAGCAGAGAATAGCACCTAGATATCCTCATTAGACGTTGACGAAGTCTATCACCCAAGAAAGGGAAGAGTTCAAGAAAGAACAAAGACGGCCGGGCATGGTGGTTCACGCCTGTAATCCCAGCACTTTGGGAGGCTGAGGCGAGCGGATCACAAGTTCAGGAGATCGAGACCATCTTGGCTACCACGGTGAAACCCTGTCTCTACTGAAAATATAAAAAATTAGCAGAGCGCGGTGGCGGGCGCCTGTAGTCCCAGCTACTCTGGAGGCTGAGGCAGGAGAATGGCATGAACCCAGGAGGCTGAGCTTGCAGTGAGCCGAGATAGCGCCACCACAGTCCAGCCTGGGTGAAAGAGTGAGACTCCGTCTCAAAAAAGAAAGAACAAAGACAAAGATGGCCTCTACTTTTCCCATACTAGTACATAACTCTTCCATCAAACTCCATGAAACTGGGTGTTTGTTGGCTATGCAAAATCATCTAAATCCCCTCCCATCCACGCCATAGGAATTTTAGAATTAGGACTTTTTTGTAAGCCTGAACAAATTTGTATTCATATAACAAAGCAAAATGTGGTGGGCAAAATGTGGTATGAGCTTTGAAGTGAAATGAACTTGGGTTTAAATCTTGTTCCGTGGTTTAATAATCAGGAGATCTTGGGCAAGCTGATTCTATGCCCATTGTTCAACTCCTGCTGCTAAAATCTGAGATCCCTTCAGAGCTGCCTTTCTCAGTCTCAGGAGCAGTCTCAGCTCTCACCTGGGTTTTTTTTTTTCCCCTTTGAGGAAATTAGTCCCAGCTCAGCAATCCTCTAGGTTAAAAGAATCATAAACAGAATGCTTAACATATATTAGTGAGTTTGACTTACGATGTTGTTAATGCTAAGAGTCATAAACGTTAACATACTGCCCACTAAAATTTTAGTCAATAAAAGTCAGAGTTAGTGGAAAGATTTAAAACATGTACTTTGTTTATGTGATAACTTGATCTTCTCTAGTACCTCAAGACTATTTCAGTTCCATCTCCAAATTCAAATGTCTCCAGTTAACAGTTTATAACAATACTGAGCAAAGTTGGTTCGTGTTGCTAAAAGTTTCCTAACTTTTAAAGAAAAATCTTGGTATTTAGAGAAGCAAACAGCTGAACACACTGGATTTGAGCAACATCAAGTCAGAATAACTTAAATTTATGGGTATGCATAGGTGTTGGAATAAGACAAACCTGCCTTCAAGCCTCACCCCTCCACTTATTATTAGCCAAACAATCATAGGCAGTTCTTTAATCTGACTGTGTCTCAGTTACCTCATCTGTAAAAATGAGAATAACACAGTTCCAAAGGGTCACCATGAGAATTAAATGAGGAAACATAATGAAAATGCCCAGAATGGCACCTGGCACATTGGAGGTACTCAATAAAATGTCTGCATCTTTTTCCTCTAGACTATCACTTCAGTCACCCTTATCTTTTCCCGGAGTTAGAGCACCACATTTCTTTTTAAAAGCTTACCACTCAAAAAGTAAAGCTGTATTAACACAATAGATCTCTTAAAACTTGTGTCTAGATGCTTTATTTTCTTCCACTATATGTTTTCTTTTTTAATGCCTAATAATTCCATTCACATTCACATGTAAAAAAATGTACTATAACCATTAATATGAATGCCATTTCTAATACTATCAAAATAGGTGGAGTTTAGGGTTTGAAGTTTGAAGTTGAGGTTTAGGGGAAGACACCAGTTGTGTAAACAGGCATTTATTAAGGACTTAGAAAATCTAAGATCATTGAATCTTCAATATGGAAAAATAAAACCGAATGTAAATATTTACTTGTAGCTATTTCTTTTCTTTGTTAAATTTATTAAAAGAAAAAAAAAAAAAAAAGACTTGCTGTGGTGGCTGTGCCTGTAATTTGGAAGGCCAGTTCAGGTGGAGCACTTGAGCCCAGGAGTTCAAGACCAGCCTGGGCAACATGATGAAACTCTGTCTCTACAAAAATATACAAATATTAGCCGGGCATGGTGGTGCATGCCCATAGTCCCAGCTACTCAGGAGGCTGAGGTGGGAAGATCACTTGAGCCAGGGAGGTCGAGGCTGCAGGGAGCTGTTATCATGCCAGTGTACTCCAGCCTGGGCGACAGAAAGCCTGTCGCGAAAAAAAAAAAAAAAAAAAAGGAAAACAAAATTATGTATAGGCCTAATTTCTTAATTAGATTTATTCTAAAACATTTAGGCATTATTTACTCCAATGTTTACAAAATAAAAGGGTATCTTTGACATGACAGTGATCACGTTACATGTTACTAGGATTTCTTTCCAAAAAGATAGGAAATGAGATCACTTGGCAAAAAGGGAAGTTGCTGTGTTAGAAATGACTGAACTGATGCGTGCATTTAATTGTGTCTTGTGGTAAACAAGACTCACACCAAGCAATAAGTCAAATGACTAGGGGAAAAAAAGAAAAGTTTTCATGCTGATTCAAAGGTGGTTATGATTCTGTAGTGATATGTAGTGATATTTTTCTTATTTTCTCAAAAGTTTATTATTTTGATCTATTATTTTTATAAATAGATGTAAAATTTTTAAAAGCTCAGTTGAGATAAAACTCTTAGTAACTTGAAGAAAGTGGCTTAGGGAAAAAACAGTTATTATGCTATAATTTCTATATTTTGTTTCTCACAACTCTCTTAAATCTTTGATTTTTAAAGTTTTTGTTTCACAGTATGAGCTTCACCTTAACTGCATCTTTCTCCTCACTTTGGCCTTAGGGGTGACTGAAGTATTTAAGACAAAGTTTAACCCACATAGACATTCCACATTGATGGATTCCATTGAAATGATGAGCTCTCCACCCATTTGTGTAACCATTTATTGATATTTGTCTCACCCACTTGACTGGAAATTCCACAAAATCAGAGACTACAGCTGCTTTATTTAGACTGTGTTCCAGCTTCCAGATTAGTGCCTGCATGTAACAAGTGTTCTACAAACATTTCTTGAACGAAAGCAGAAATTTCCCAGTTCTTACATCCTATCCAAACAAGAACAATGTCAACAAAAGAAAACGAAAATGCTTATCTTTGTTTTTGTTCTCCCTTGGGGACAATTATTTTATTTCCATGAACAGAGAAGAACTTAGCATGGAAAACACAGTCTTAGTTAGTGCTCTAATTTAGCAGTGGTGGATAGATAAAGCAATAAACCGTGCAGCCAAACAGCAGTTTCATTCTACTGGTGAATTAACCATCCGATCTCTTCTAGGCTCCTTGAAGGCAAGGGTAAGAAATAACAGGTTAGGATACAGTAGCATAAAGGATGGTGAGCAGCATGCAGGAAGTCCTGGCAACTGAAGTCCACCACTGGGGAGGGGCTCTGCTGCTTCCTCTTTCCCATCACCTGCATTTCACAGAACTATGGAGAGTCCAGGGTACCACACACTGTTTCTGGAGGCAAGGGAGTGAATATAAATGGTGTTCTATAGGTTTTGTCTAATTAACCTTGACTGTGCTAAGACTAAACAGTTTAGCTTCCATTTTAAGTATTATCTCAGTGGTTCTTAACCTTTCTTATTTTAACCATTTAAGTCTTTGAAAATATAATGAAAGTTATACCTTCTGCTCAGCCTGAAAGATGAAGGCTGTGCATAAAGTTTCAGGGAGTTTACTGAACTCCCTTATAAACCCCTAAGGGCTAAAATCAGTAAAGGGTAAGTTGGAGGTATTATATTTGACAATAATGAGCTAATCCTATGTATACTACCTTTAAGTCACATCAGTTGAAAGAGAAGTGGCATTTTCTGACTAGTCCTTGCTCTTTCTGGATATGTTCAGGACAGAATTCAGAAAACATTTTTTGAAGTTTTCAAAGAAGAAAGTGGAGATGGATAAGGAGCAGAATGAGGAGGAGGAGAACACTCATGGTATATGAAGTCAAGATATGAGTGACCTTTCATATTCTTAGCATCTATAGGAGTAAGACCCAAATCCATCTAGAAAAAGATCAAAACTGAGTACTACTTTCAACTGAGGCAGCCTCCTTCACAAATCTACTGAAAAGCAGTGTCAACGGCAAAAAGAGGCTGAAGAGAAGGGTTACATTTTAGTTCTTCCATAATTCTCTTCATTTCCCCCAAATAGATATATAATTCAAGAAAAGCTACATAATTATTTCACATAAAAAGAAAACAAAATTTAAAAATAATTCAGATTGTGTATGAGTTTTGAGATATGGGCCAATCTCTCAGCATTCCTCAAATTTATAACAAAATAAGGACATAAAACTTCTTTATCTCTTTCAGTATAATCTGGTGCCTCCAAATTATCTGATTTCCAGATTTGAGCCCTTTTCATTTTTAGATGGCTTATTCTTTCATCTAGCATTTATCTCAAAACTCATTTAGAATGTTTTTTGACTGCATCACCTTCCTTGTCTATATTAAATCACTCCATGTGGTTCCTAAACCAGGAAGGAAGAAATCGCCACTCACAGATGCTATTGGAGTTTTGAAACAAAGGAAAAGCTGTCTGCTCCAAACTTGCTGGATGAACTTTTTATGCACTTCCTTTCCCCCAAGAGTGGGAGGTGGACCTGGAAAACACGACTGGCACCATCTCCTACAAAGCTGGATATAAAAGCAAAATGGGAAGGGTGGGTGGGGGAGGTAGGTAAGAAATAACACACCCAGCCAGAAAAACAGGACCATGAAAGCACATCATCAAGAGACCCAAAGATAAATGAAGCAGGTACTAGAAAGCCAAGGTTAATGAGAAAAGTTAAAAATAGCACATTTCTTTTCTAGGTTTGACTTGCTTGGACTTTAGCAGTGGGTATACAAAGTTCTCACTCAAGAATAATTGTACTTACAGAATCTTATTACTGAGCACTTCATGTTTTATTTTTGTAATATTCACAACAACCCTATATTTTAGTATTAAATATTCCCATTTAAAAGATGAGAAAAAAAACTTAGGTTAAATATTAAATAACTTGCAGAAGGTCATCCAGCAAGTAGGAAACAGAGTTAGGATTAGAACCTAAGCAGAGAGTCCAGAATTCTGTGCTGTCTCAGGGGGTTTCTGTCATGTGTCTGTAAGTCTTACAGACTTTCCTTTGAGCACATTTATCTTCTTTCTCCCCTCCTCTTCTGCCAGATTAGATTTAGAAGACTGGAGAAGAGAATCTTGATTCAGTGAGGGGAGAGGAACATCATAACCCAGTAGAAGGACCAGTCCCTCCTATCAAGGCCTCAGGTTTTTCATTTGTAAAATGGTGGGGTTTGCCTATACAGCTCTTCTGACCGTTTTATTATCCTGTAAGCTAAGATATGTGAAATGGAGAACTTCCTCTGGGAAACTTGCCCACTTGTAGCAGAAGAAGACACTTACCCAACTCTCAGATTTAGCAAAACTGTAAGAGAACATGTACTTGTCCTTCAATGTGGCTAACTAAACATTGCCATTTGCAAAGTTCTCATCAACCAAGAGAAGGGCATGGGTTCATTGAAGTAAGGAGCTGGAATTGGAGGCCATGGGGACGGTGTGCATTACCATCAGACTCCTACTCCCTGCCCCCAGGAGCAGAAGGAAGCGCTTCCTGCGCTCTTCTCTTGGCGACACCGTTTCCTCTTGCTTGATTTCCTCATGACTCTCAGACAAGTTGCAACCGTTTGACCCGTTGTTGTGAAACAAGTAATGTGGTTGGAGTTGGAAAAATAACTAAGAAAAAAAAGTAAGAAAGAAGGAAATAAACCCAACTGATTTGCTCTGAAGCAAAAGCATCAAACTTAGTGAATATTGCTTGAAAATATAGGTAGAGAGGCTTAACTTTCCCGTCACTCATCCATTTAACAGATATTTACAGAACACTTTCTATATCCCAAACACTTTTCTAGGTGCTTGGGAAAGGTTAATAAATATCACAAATAGAAATGCCTACCCTTAGGAAGTGCCTTCGGTTAATAAATGTTACGGAAAAATAAACATAAAGCAGATGGGGGGATTAGGGGAGTCAGGTGTGTGAGGAGTGACCCGACTGCAGCATTGGAGAGTCAGAGGAAGCCTCCTTGAGAGATTGATGCCTAGCTACAAATGAAAGAAAGTAGGAGTTGGCTCTGACTATGTGGGTGAGCATCCCAGGCAAAGGGACAGTGAGAATTAACAGTCAGTTGGGAGCATGCCTGGCCTGTATGAGGAGCAGTAAGGACGCCAGTGTGGCTGGAGCAGGGAGAGCTGGTGAATGGGAAAGGAGGACAGACAGCAAGTGGCCACACCAGATAGGCCTTGTGGGTCATCGCAAGGATTCCAGCTTTCACTCTGTGGGGAGACCAACTGCAGTGTCTTTGGAAAATCAGTGACATGATCTGACACTCTGACAGCTAGGGTAAAAAGGAGTATGGCAGGAGGAAGGGAAGCAAAGCAGGATAACCAGTTAGAGGGCATGATGGAAATCCAGGAGAGAGATGATAATTGTTTACGTTAGACAAGCGTGGCAACTAGAGGTCAAATTCAGGATAATTTAAGGTAGAGACAGCACAAAACCCTGAAGGATTAGGTATAAGACATGAGAAAAAGACAAAAGTCACAGACGATGAAGACTTCAGGTGTGAGCAATTGGAAGGATGGAGCAACTAAACTAAAGTTGCGGAATTATTTGAACGTGGGGCAACTCTTGCTTGATAGAGCTCTTCTGAGCACATCCTCAGCGGATATCCTCAATTAGGCAATTAGGCCCATAGTTGTGTGACCCAGTGGCTATGGCTGGTGGTGGAAATAATGAGGAGGCATGGAGGCAGATACAGGGGTGGGGGGCAGGGTAATATTTATTGTCTTCCAGTTCCTGTACTGGGTTCTTTATAAAAGTTAATTCATTTAATTCTCATCACAAATTTATGTGTTTGGTGCTATTATCTCCATTTTTATGGTTAAGAAAACAGGCTCGTGGAGTTAAAATTGTACACACATAGCAAGCAAGCAGCTGGACCCAAACCTGAATTTAAATCAGCACCCAGGTCTCTGACCTCAAAGCTTGAGCTCTCTTCCCTCTGCAGAATGAAGGCCAGCCTGGGTAGAGCTCTGGCAGCCCACTTAGTGTTCATGTCCCAGTGGCCCAAGTACTGAAAACTAATTTAATAAAACTCTTTTAAGCTTAGTAAATAAGGTTGCAAGAGCATCAGGAAAAGTTTCTGATGGGTCTGAATTTTGTGCTTAAAAGAGTGAAACATGCCCAGTGACCTCACCTCCATTAAATCTATTCAATGACATCTGTGGTTTGTAAACAGTTTATCAAATGGGTGGAGTGGGAGGAGTATATTTGTCCAGGGATTTGCATTCACAAAAACTCTTAAAGCTGATCTTCAGTGTTATTAACAAATAAGGTCAAGCTGCCAGCCAGAGATATTTTGATAAGACAGAAAACAGAAGACACTAATACTTAACTTTAAAATCTTACCCTGTCCTGAACATAGAATCTGAATGTACTACGAAGTGCTTATACTTTTAATACCACAAGTACATTGCAATATATTTGTGCAATCTAAACATGTTAATTTATTAAATATAGGCAGTTAACATATTTGTAAAAGTTTTATAATTTTGTTATGACATTTCTTCTCTTCTTTCTCTTTAAAATATTGATATTATTTAAAAAGAAGAATAAGAAAAGAAAGGCGATGACTCAGGCCCACCTTGACCTTCACAAGGGCTCTGTAGTAGAAACTTACAACACAGCAAGCCACCACCTACCTCAATAAATATACCACAGTGAGGGAAAAATAAATTCAGGAAAAATGACACATTTTTCTCTTTTCTGTGGTAAGTAAGTGTCCAAGTACAGGTCTTAAGCTCTGCACAAATTCCAACTTGGATGATTTTGGAATCTTGGAGCTTGGTAAGGTAAATTGTAGTAAGCCCTTAATCATATCTAGTTGGCAATATAGAATGATTTCTAAAAGGATAAGGCTCAAACAAGAAATCCTTCTGACAGTATATCCCAGTATAAGCCCCACCTTGTGGTCAGAAGGCAGCACTGTCACACTCCCATCCACAGAACTGCCGAAAAGTAGGGCTGGGAGAGTTTCAGGAAATGCAGCCAGAATCTTAGGCAAGCACGTTGTCCTCTATTCCTCAGCTTTTCTCATTTCTGTGGAATGGTACCAGTTCACTTGCTCATTTTCTCTCTGTATGTGTGTGTGTGTGTGCTGTTGTTGGATTTAAACACTGGAGCTTGTCATTTTCTGCATCCACCTCCTCCCAGTTTCATCTTCGTTGGAACTTCCACGTCTCTGAAATTAGGCCTCCTAGCAGGGCCCAGTAGCTCTCACCTATAATCCCAGCACTTTGGGAGGCCGAGATGGGTGGATCACCTGAGGTCATGAGTTCGAGACCAGCTTGGCCAGCTTGGCAAACTCCCGTCTGTACTAAAAACACAACAATTATCTGAGCGTGGTGGCAGGCACCTGGAATCCCAGCTACTCAGGAGGCTGAGGCAGGAGAATCACTTGAACCCAGGAGCCAAAGGCTGCATTGAGCCAAGATTGCACCACTGCACTCTAGCCTGGATATCAGAGTAAGACTCCATCTCAAAGAAAAGAAAAAGACAAAAAAATAGAAAGAAAGAAATTAGGCCTCCCAGGTTAAAACAAACCTGTTTCTTCTTCCGTTTACGGTGTTAGGATCAGGAGGACTTGATCAGAATCCCCTTAGTTTGTGAACACCATGAAGACTGAGGTGCAGCCTCAGCAACACTGGCTGGTCAGAGACACTTGTGGCTGTGGACTCTGTGTGTGTGTGTGTGTGTGTGTGTGTGTGTGTGTGTGTGTGTGTGTCGGGAAGGAAGGCAGTCTATCTATCTGTTCAGGGTGAGGAAAGGTGAAAGAAGGATGTGAGAAGGGACAGAAGGAGAATAATTTTTTAAAAGGTGGAGAGGGGAAAAAAGGAGACAGAAAGGAAACCTATGCTGAGGTTCCTTGAGCCACTTTAGGGAGGGTATTAGGACCCTGTTTTATTTCCCTTTAAGGGAAAGCAGGCATTTCCTTAATGTGGGGTCTATCAAAATAGTAACATCAAAATATCTTTGGAATATGTAGCAATGTAGTATACAAGGTATAGACTTTCTTTTTTAATTGTAGTGAAATATGTGCAACATAAAATTTATAATCTCATTCATTTTTGAATGTATAGTTCAGTAATATTAAGTATTCACATTGTTGTGCAACCGTCATCACCATCTGCCTCCAGAACTCTTAGTACCGAATAAAAGTCTTTGTTCAAATTGAGGCTCTGACACTTACGATCACTTAGTGTCTGAGGCCCCAGTTTCTCTCATGTGTAACTGCTGACTTTAATGAAAAAAAATGGAAATGAGTTGTGAGCATTAATAACAATATTTGTAAAATGCTTAGTATAGTGATAAATAATAGTAGTCATTATTTTATTATGATGATTTCCTGGAACTCTTTGTTTTATTATGATGATTTCCTGGAATTCTCACTGCTTGTTTCCTCTTCATGAATAACATGATCCTAAACCTTCCTATAATCACTTAGTGAAGCTACTTCCCTCCCCACCAGATCAAACACACTCTATTACCTCATAGATTTCTTACATTATTTTTGTGTATTGTTTTTTAGAGCTGTGTATTATTTCCTATGGCAGGGAAATGGGACCAGAAAAAAAAAAAGGTAACTACCAAGGTAACCAAAGAGTACATCTTTAGCACAACTGTGTTCCAACCTACGCAAATTATCAACTCATTTTCACAGCTAGAACACTGAACGCTCAGAGTCAGTGAGGCCCAGACTGGAGCAGGGCAGGGTCAGGGAAGCCAGTCACCGGCACAGCATAGCTTTCGCCCGACAGCCTCCAAGAAGTCAGACTCACAAGCCCTTCTTCCTTGCGTACACATCCCCTTCTTGTGAAAGGAGTGGCTGGACCAGTGGGTAGTCCCTCCCTACCGACTGCCCCAGTTCAGGCTCCTCGCATGTCCGGTGCCCCTCCTGCTACCCGCTAAATACCTCAGCTCCCTGTCACAGCCTGTCAGGCTGGATTTGTAGGAAATTTTTAAGACAGGTTAAGTTTAAAAGGCTCCTGCAGGAATTGTAATTTCCGTCTATTTATGGAACCATTCTGACTTCCCATACATTATCCCATTCAGCTCTCAAATATAACCCATCCTTCCTTCCTTCTTTCCTTCCTTCCTTCCTTCTTTCCTTCCTTCCTTCCTTTTTTCCTTCCTTCCTTCCTTTTTTACTTCCTTCCTTTTTTCCTTCCTTCCTTTTTTCCTTCCTTCCTTCCTTTTTTCCTTCCTTCCTTCCTTTTTTCCTTCCTTCCTTCCTCCCTCCCTCCCTTCCTTCTTTCCTTCCTCCCTCCCTCC
>NW_026652277.1:58874864-58933564 GCF_009828535.3 Hylobates moloch
CCTTCCTCCCTCCCTCCCTTCCTTCTTTCCTTCCTCCCTCCCTCCCTCTTTAACACTTGCAGTTCCTTATTATAATATGGTTCTCTTTTAGTGTAGCAAATTTGGAAAATAAAATATAAAGAAGGAAATAAAAATTGGCTGTAATCTCACTACCCAGAGATAAAGATTTTAATGTACATCTTTCAGTATTACATGTGTATTCATGTACATACATTTTTAAATTGACATTATATGGGGCATACAATTCTAGGTTCTCTGCCTATCTCACTTTCCAATCTCATTGGCATTTGCTGCCAGTCAGTATTCTACCTCATGATTTTTGGCTCCTGTGATGTATTATAACATGAAGTTCTACCAACTCCCTTTTCTCAACTGTTCTCCTCTTTGGGACCCTTCTCCTTCCTAGCCCCCTGTGCTAGGTGAGTCCTGCTTTCCCTGGCCTGAGATCACCATAGAAATCTCCTAACTGCTTTAACTTTGAGCTTCCTCCCCTCCACTTTTCACTCACTTCTGCCAAGTGAGCTTTCTAAAATCTGAAATTTTTATAGCTTTTCTACAAATCTGAGTGTGTCTTTCCCAGACTTTAGCCTTCAGCGTTTACCCCAGTGCCGTGGTCTTCATAATACAGTTTATACTCCCGGCCCTGATAAAATTCTCTCCCCACTTGGCCCCATCTGGCCTCTCCAGACTCCTCTCTGGGTCTATCTTCCTCCCTGTCACCCTCAGCTTTAGCTTTTCCATTCTTCTTCCCTCTGCTGGCTTTTTTTTTTTCTCAAGAAACTTATTAATCCTTTAAAAGGTCTAGGCACCATCACCTTCTCAACCTTGTCCTCAACCTACTCCCATGTTATTTAAGGCCTCCAGAACAACTCTCTCCTCATGCCAGGAGGCTTCCTTCTAGCCCAGTGGGTTCTCAGACTTTACAGTATGTCAGAATCCCCTGGAAGGGTTGCTGAAACATAGCTCACTGGACTCCACTCCCACCATGTCTGTTTCAGAAGGGAAGACGAGGCCCCCAAAATTGTTTTTTCCAACTAGCCCACAGGTGATGCTGATGATGCTTGTCCAGGCACCAGAACTTAAGAATCACTGCTTTAGTCCAATGTGCTGTATCATAAGTAATTTCTTGTGTCTCCCTTCTGGATGGTGACCTCTGTATAACAGGGTCTGAATTGGATCCTAAAATCCTCACATATGGTGAGTACATTAAAAAATCTCCTGAAGAGAGAAACGCTTCCAGAAGTCCTCTGGCTCAGCAAGCAAGTGGTAACTGTAACCAAGGACACTCAACTTCCTTCTCCAGGCTCCATTCAGATCTCAGATTCCCGAGAGGTGACTCATTATAAAATCCTGTGCAATGTCTTTGGCTGACATGCCTCAGGAGTCATGGGTATGAGCCCCTTGACCATGTGTGGAATTTCCCAAGGATTTTTAAAAATCTCCCTTTGAATCCCCTTTCTTCATTGAATTTTCCCTCACAGATGCCTCAAGAATAATAATAATAAGGCATTGTTTGTCTGTAGATAAGTCACAATTGCAGAAACTTCTCTTCTTAACTTTGCCATTAGGAGCCACAAAATGACATAGAGGAAGCTATATAAGGTTTACCTTAGGATTTTGGCAAACATTTCCTTCACATAAAAATTATTTGTGTTTCTGGAAGAGGGTAAGAAGGAAAAAAAGTGGAATTTTGTGTCAACGCAAACATGGTATAATGGGAAGAAAAGTTCCTTTGAATATGACATAATGGAAGCTCTTTCTGGGAAGAATTCTGTTCTATCCACTACCCTATTAACCACATCTGCTTTCACACACGTGACATATCCAATCTAAACCTAAATCTACTAAATTCAGGAAAACGGTTGTTCATTCAACTTCCCAGAATCACAGGAAGTCAGGGAACAATGTGCAGTTTCCCTAAAGTGCTCTTGTTTCGTTTTACATGTTAAACTTCTAGGTATTGAGACAGTCTTTTAAAATACTCTAATAATTTGTACATTAGTAACTTCATTTACAAGTGCTAACAATTTTTTAGTAACAGAAAATAAAAGAACTCATCATGGTGGCTCCATATTTTTCAGGAACCCTGTGAAATAAATTTTATATTTTAAGACAAGCTTGGACTGGCTAGGTTTAGAAGATAGTTTTCCATCCCGGTAGTGAAAAAAATGAAGGCAGGCCATGGGAGCATAGCTCCCTAAGTACATGTTTTTCTCTAATTTCATTGGAATTGTTACCTAGCCTTTATGAGGCCACCCAATTCTGATTGTTTTCTTCCTTTATTAACACTATGATCAACGGGGCACAGTGATGGTACATGAACACATGTGCAGGGAGCTGAACTCAAAAGCGAACATTCAGTAATGTACCCCATGGATGATCAACAATTAATGGATGGCTTATAGATATTTAATCAACAAAAAAGAAACAGCCATAAGCAAGACACATTTCAGCTAATTCTTACCTATAAACAATATTAAGTGTGGGATAAAACAAGACCTCTTTCTCCTCCCTCCTGAAATATCAGGATAAGATTTATCTTGAACAATTCCAGTGACATTTTCTTGAGTTCTGGCCTCTTATTAATATTGCATATTCTACTAAGAATATGCAATAATTTAATAACCAATCAATTAAAACTCAGGAGTTCTAACCTGCCATTCTAGTAAAAAGTGGACAATTCTATGTCTCAGCCAAAAGAAGCACTCTCAACATTATTCAACTCTGTGCTGGACTTCAGAAAACCTAAAAAGCTGTACCATACAGACAGACACAAATGAAAATGTTTTCTCGTAACAGTTGGCCAAAATTACAGAATGACAAAAAAACTGAATTATTTCTAGAGAACCATTTCTTGAAAGATTTTATGAATTGATCTTATAATATTAATTCACCAAAATACACAAATGATAGAAAATATCATGAATTTACCTATAACATAATCACAGCAGTGCTTTCATTCATGTTTTTAAAAGGGATTCTGTAATTATCTGCTTTTTGTAGTATTTCATTCATCCATTGAATTAATGTTTATTGAATGCCCATTAAGTGCTAAGCATGGTGTTGGGTACAAATAAATTCTTGTTAAAATGTGCTAACGCTGTCCGGTAACATTATTAAATTAAAAAAAAAAATCTAGCTGAGTGTGATGACACACACCTGTAATCCCAGCTACTTGGGAGGTTGAGCCAGGAAGATCACTTGAGTCCAGGAGTTCTGGGCTATAGTGCACTATGCCAAATGGGTGTCCACGCTAAGTTTGGCATCAATATGGTGACCTCCCGGGAGCAGGGGAACCACCTGTTTGCCCAAGAAAGGGTGAGCCAGCCTATGCGAATTATCAACTCATTTCCACAGCTAGAACACTGAACACTGGGAGTCAGTGAGGCTCAGACTGGAGCAGGGCAGAGTCAGGGAAGCCAGTCACCAGCACAGCTTTCACATGACAGCCTCCAAGAAGTCAGACTCACAAGACCTTCTCGTGAGTCTAAGCAGGTCAAAACTCTTTTGCTGGCCAATAGTGGGATCATGCCTTTTAGTAGCCACTGCACTCCAGCCTGAGCACTATAGCAAAACTCCATTTCGAAAAAAAATTATAATAATTTTTAGTATCGACTAAATTTGAAAATATTTGTGACATCAATATTACTTTAAACAAAAAAGTTACATTCATAAAGTAAAACATAAAAAAGCCTTGAAGTACAACATATTAGTTCTGCCGAGAAATTATACAAATTGTAATGTTTTCCTTGTTGCACAAACAAAAGTGATTGGAATACTTTTAGACAAAACTCCAACTAGTTCAAAAGTGGGAAGGAAAATGAAGGGAAGTAGAGAATGCTTCAGTTTAGCTTTATTTATTTCCAGAGTGGTTAAAGACTAGTATCTCCTTGTTTATGTTGCTTAGAACAGAAAAAAAAATAAGCCTTATTAGTGTTGTTAGTGTTATAGAATCCAAATACTAAGAAACTTTAAAATAGCCTGAAAATAAAGACGTTTAGATAAATCTTTCTTAAATAATTATTATTGCGAAGATTTCTGAATCTTGGATAATCTTGTATATAACAAAATATTGGACTTCAAATGGGAAAGCCAGGCCATTACAGGCACACTTGACAATGCTGAGGTCCCTGTAAGGTTATGATCACCATGAACCTCCTACAGAGACTTAATTTTTCTCCAATCCTTTTCTCTCTCTGCCAGTTTGTGTTGGAATGTCAGCAGGTTGTAATTGGTGTATGGAAAAGAAAGCGTAGGCCACTCTATCCCTTGCTTCCTTCCAGACCGTGAATCATAGCTTCTAATGGAATTATACAAGCAGTGGTGGGTGATGAATGAAGACATTGACACAGGAAAGGTTCTAGGTGCTAGGTTGCACACTTCCATACACCTAAGCACCAGACTAAGTCACCCTGATTCTCAGGGTTACAAGACATTATATCTGCTTATATAAGAAGCCACAGGATCAACGTGGCATCTCCGTGGAGCATAAATTTCCATGGTTGTAAAGCAAATTAAAATACTGATTTGATGCTCCATTAAAATAAACAAGAAAAGAAATAGATGCTTTGAAAGGAATTTCACTCTTACATGGGCCATCAGGCTTCTTCTGCATGCTCTCTCCTATACCACTGGGGGCACTTTGCTTGCAAGGGGGAGAAGTGCTGTTCCATCATCTCCCACTGACTTCTGCTCATTTCCATGCCTCTGCTGTGCTTAGCAATTTATTGTAGTTACATGTGCATTTATTTTGTCTGCTACTAGATTGTACACTCTGCAAGGACAGAAACTGTGTCATTTCAGTCTTCTGCCTCCTTTATTGTGCCCAGCATATGGCTTAGTGCACTGCAAAGAGTCAGACTCATTCATTCCAGGATAGATGTTGTTTTAGGAATATTGAAGTGGAAAGTTGATTACAAGGAAAATTGTGGAGAATAAGTATAATGTATATTATCTGGGTGACGGATACCCTAAAAGCCCTGACTTCGCCACTACATAATCTATGCATATAACAAAACTACACTTATACCCTGTAAATTTATACAAATTAAAAAATGTGGGGAAATCTGCTATCAAAGTTCCCAAACCACTTCAAATGGATGCTTCACTTGTAGGGCCCGGAATCCTCATTTTCTCTTCTCCTTTCCCCTTTATCAAAATCTATCTCTTGAATTGTCTTTTACAAGATTATAGAAATAATTTTTAAAAACTTAAAGTGTTATTTCTAATAGAAAAATCTGCGTTTCAACAGGGGACTACTCCTTAAACTAAAGAAAACTACAGACATCAGTCAGTGGGTGGAAATTATTTTTGACATAGGGCATTCCCAGATCTCCTAAAGACACAACATAGACAGTTACATATTCCAATGACTTATAAGGCCAGCCCTGGAGTGACCCTGTACTGGACCACATGAGTCAAACTGAACTCATTCTTTTATTGAAAAAAAAAAGTTATTTTCAAAGTTCAGGATGAGCTGTCAGAGAGATTTATCATACAGATTTATATCTATGACAAACAAAGCTCTATTCTCTGGAATGTAAAAAGTGATTTGTTACTGATGAGTTTCACTTTTTCATCTTTTAAATGAGAATCCTGGCCAGGTATAGCAGAGAATGTTTAACACTGTATTTTCTGTGTGCTGGGAACTATCCTTAGTGCTTGCCATGTATTAAGTCATTTAATCCTCTCAATAACACTATGAGATCAGTACTATTATTATCCCAATTAGCTAATGAGTACATTGAGGCAGAGAGGATATGTAGCTTGTTCAAGGTCCCATAGGAGTATATGACAGAGCAAGATTCAAACTTTAATATCAAATTCCAGAGCCTGCCTTCTTAACCACACTCCATGAGCTCCAAAGCTTTTCCAGAACTGAGAGTCTACAAGCTTTTCTCATTTATCCATGATACACATCAGATATTGCATCATTAGCCAATGAAGTATTATAAGGAAACTGCACAATATACAACACTAGCATAATGAAGAAATTATAAAGATACTCATTATCCAAGATTCAGCAATCTTCTTAATAATAATTATTTGAGAAAAATTTATCTAAATCTCTTTATTTTCAGACTATTTTAAAGTTCTACGGTCTTTGGATTCTGTAATACTAAGACCACTAATAAATAATTATTAATATTGAAAGTTTTTTCTCCCTTTTGCTGATCCTTTCTCTTTTTGCAGAATGAGTAAATTTATCACACTAATCCCATTGTACATAAGATATAGCAATTACTAAATTATTGATATGATTTGGCTGTGTCCCCACCCAAACCTCATCTTGAATTGTAACTCCCATAATTCCCACGTGTCTTGGGGGGAACCTGGTGGGAGGTGATTGAATTATGGGAGCGGGTCTTTTCTGTGCTGTTGTCGTGATAGTGAATGAATCTCACAAGATCTGATGGTTTTAAAAGATAGGAGTTTGCCTGCACAAGCTCTCTCTTTGCCTGCCACCATCCACGTAAGATATAACTTGCTCCTCCTTGCCTTCCACTATGTTTGTGAGGCTTCCCCAGTCACATGGAACTGTAAGTCCAATTAAAACTCTTTCTTTTATAAATTGCCCGGTCTTGAGTATGTCTTTATCAGCAGCATGAAAATGAACTAATACAATTACTTATTGTCATACCTAGGATTTGAGAACTATAGGTGTCTTTAGAAGTCATCTCGTCCAAATCCTGCATTATAAGATTCTAATCTCCATTTTTAACTTGTGCAAATGTTGTGTATTTCAAACCTAAAATATAACTACAATTTGAAGAGTTGTAAATATTTGGCCACGTTTTTATGGGCAAGAGATTTCTACTTACAAAGTGAACAAAGATTCTAAATGTCAAAAAGAACAATATTTTTAGTGGCACAAGAACTAACCTATATGTTAAGACCTCTTTAGAGGGCTCTTATCAAGGAAACTCATATAAAATTTGGAATTTTATCTATGGACTAACCTAAACTAATCATTTGATCTTCTATTTCCCTTTGACTGAAAAATGTGGACCACATTTTTCATGGTAAACCATTTACAAAACTTGATTATTAAAATCATCTTGTTGCGTGCTTAGCAGACCAGATAAATCTCAGTTAATAGACTCTGTCCTGCCATATTAAAGGCTGATAATTAAGCATATTAATTTATTTTACATAATTTCTTCTTTCTTTAGAGCACTTCCCAAGTGGTCTAAACTGAGCAGGACTTCAGAAAATTGGGTTCTGAGCACTGGCTCCATTGCTTGCTTGCTCTGTGACCTTGAGAAAGCCGCTTAATCTCTTTGGACATCAGATTCTTCATCTACTATACTAGTGGGTGGGGTTACACTCATCCTCTTTATCCCTTTCTGCAGCTGTCTTAGTGATAAATTTACAAATGGAACTTCAACAGTGTTGATCTCATTTGAGGGATATGTCAGAAAAAGTAAATAAGTCCTTTAAAGTTCCTCAGTCAAACACCCACAAAAGGTTGAGATTTCTCAAAGTATAGCTATGATAAGGCCATGATATGCTTTGCCTTTGTGTCATCTCTCTCAAAAAATGTAAATTTTTTTACATTTCAGAATTTAAATTCAAATTTCTGATAGGAATATGTGCTTGTATTTAAAATCATAAAATCTTTGAGATATATGAGCTGTTCCAAAACTAAGCTTGGATATGCAATTCTAAAAGATAACCATGTATTATCAAGAAAGTTTTCAATAATCTCTATGTTCAGTCTAAATATGATATTTATTTGAGCTACCCTATTAGGTCAGCTTAATGGTGTGTCATTTTGACACTTCACTTTTTAACTCAGCGTACCTTGACCAGCCTTAGCAAAAAATAAACAAAAAAAAATGAATTTAAAAAAGAGAAAGATTACAATCTATCTAGTAAAGGTTATCTGAATGAATCCCCGGATTAGATATACTTTAACAAGCAAACAATCATTGTCAGCATCTTGAATTTTGAGCAACTGTTAAGAATATAACTAACGTGGCTCTAGGGAAAATTTTTATGAGCAATTCATTGTTGCTCCCAAAACATGTTTTCAGAATAGATTAACATAAGCAGGCACCATAATGTTTGAGCATCATCTTTAAAGGGGAAAATGATCAACACGCCCCAAATAATAACCAATTTTGAAGAACATTTTTTGAAAAGGGAGGTAATGCCAGAATATTTCATGGGAGACTTGAGGTACCTCTGTTTAGCAATAACATTCTTACTTAACTTCCTTAACTCAGGTTCACTTGATCCCACTATTGGTATCTTGTGATTATCTTTGGCAGAGCAGCCACAAGTTTGCCAGACATATCATTACCCACATCTTCTTTCTACCATTTACCTATGTACTCATTATAACATTGAAATATTGTGAAATCCTGCATGCAGGGTTGGGAAGATTTTCTTCCCCAATCTGTGCAAGATATGAGTATTAAGGATGATTTCTCACATTAGCCCATTCTCACATTATATAAAAAAATTGCACCATTCAATTCCACAGTTCTGATTCACCAATAAATGAGAATCTTCCTTTTCGAATCTCTTTAGTAGTTCTTTGTAAATATCTGTGCCCAGAATTGTTCATACATATTATTCACTTCTCTTCCGTCTTCTGGTGATTAGGGCAGGGTGTAATTCTAACGATTCTAGTCCTTCCACAGTGACTGTGTTAAAGGAGGAAATTGCCACAAACCACTGTCATGTTGCTAGAACATTAATACTCAAAACAATCTTTTAGATTTGAGTCAGCTTTTTTCATGGCTCAATGACTTCACATTTTTCTCTTTAGAAACCAAAACACTTACAAGGTAATCTACTCTTTAGACTTCCAACATCACATTTTCTCTGAGACAATAGTTTTCCTTCCTCCTTGTGTTACCACTATCTAGTGGTAACAAAATGACAGAACTGAAATTATTATTCTTAAAAGAGACCAATAATGGGAAAAATGGAAACAATGCATTCAGGTATTTAGGCAACATGCAGCAATGTGCAATAAAAATAGCACAGAGTTTGGAGTGCATTAGAAAAAAAATCCTAGACCTGCTGCCCACCATGTGACTTTGACCAGGTTATTTAATCTCTCTTCTACCCAAGTTTCTCATATATAAATTGGGGCTAATAATTAATACTTCTCGGACTGTTTTGAGAACTGAACAAGACCCCATAGGCAAAAATATTTAGTTAAGTGTTTCGTCTACTATATGTGGTCAGAAATATCTCAGTTTCCTCAGTCAACATAGAAATATCAAACTCTGTGGAAATTAAGAGAGTCATCTGAGAAGCCTAAGGAGAGGCCCATTGGTGACTGTTTCTCCCAGCTTTAGCAATCTCACTAAGAGTTTAAAAAACAAATGAAACAAACCACATAGTGGAAGGGAGAGAGAGAAAAACAGGTTCATTGCGCAAGTTGTGTGAGGGGAAAGAAAGAGTGAACGCATAAAATAAAAATATGGACATGCACCTTTCCACACGCAGCCCTAATTCGGCTCTAAAGAAAATGGTGGCAAGAGCGCAGACTGTATGGTCATACAAACCCGGCTTCCAACCATGAATCTGACACACTTACCAGTGGTGTGACCTCAGCCAATTATTTAATGATGGAGTCCATGGTTCCTTGTGTACAAAGTTGGGATCATTGTAACTCCCTTGAAGGATTAACTGATATAATTAGTGTATGTAGAGTAATCAGTATACAATATGCATTCAACAAAGAGTGCAACTGTGGTCACTATCATTTACAAAAAGAATTACTCTTAGTTGCTTATTTGAAAGGCCTAAATCAAAACAAATCTCAAATCAGCTTCCAATGGGTAAAGAGCAGCAATGAACCATGCCAAACATTCTACTTATTTGAAAGTATAAATATTTGTAATTTTCCAGGAAGTTGCTAAGGAAGACAGCCTGACATAGAGGACAATATCCTCTTACCTCACACATTATTGGCATAACCATTTGACGGCATTTCTTCTGATGATGTAAAAAGCCTGTTCCACGTGAGAACACAAACACTGCCATTTTGAATTGGATATGCCATCCATTCCGCCAGAATTTTCTCTTAGAAAGTAAAAATTTGTGGCTATCTTCTTTGACATCATAAGTCTAACTTTAGAGATTAGCAATGGGCTATAATTTTCTCAGTTCCTTTTTTAATTTTTTTTTGAGACGGGGTCTCACCTGTTGCTCAGGAGTGCAGTGGTCCAATCACAGCTCACTGTAGCCTTGACTTCTTGGGCTCAAGAGATCCTCTTGCCTCAGCCTCCCAAGTAGATAGGACTATGGGCATGTGCCACCACACCTGGGTAATTTTTTTCTTTTTTTGGTAGAGACAGGACTTGCCCTGTGTTGTCCAGGCTGGTGTTGAACTCCTGGGCTCAAGTGATCCTCCAGTCTTAGCCTCCAAAAGTGCCTGGATTATAGGCATAAGCCACTGTGACTGGTCTGTTCTTTTTTTTTTTTTTTAATTTCAGCATTTACTTTAGCATCATAGGCATTTTCATGTATGCTAAATTATTTCATCCTAACAACTCTGTGAAATAGACATTCATTATTACTCCCCATCACTGATGTTGGCTGCTCATTGCCAATGAGCTATCAGGGGAAGGAGGTGAGGTGCAAGGACATTTCTCCAGACAAGGACATTTCTCCTGGCAAAGTGGCAATTGTCAGCCATTATCAGCCAGCACTTCTGGTAGCTGGAGAGTGGGTGCACTGGTCTGGGAAAGGGGATAGGGATTGATGGGCACCAGCAGAATTTACTGTATCCTCATTTTGCAGTGGAGAGTGGAGTGGACAACAAGGATTAGAGCATTTAACTGACTTACCATGCTAATATAGCTGATAGTGAAAAGCCAGATTCTAAATCAGACTGCCTGATTCCAAGTCAAGTGCTATATCTCCCATACCATTGGTTTGCTGAAGGAAGAGGGGCAGCCGTGAATGTATGTAAACCTCTTACAAAGTGGTAAGTTGGAAGAATGACTTCATTAAGAGCATGAATCACTATAAAAAGTAGTAATCTCCTTAGGTGTCTCTACATTTAGTCATTCTCAACTTCAGCTGATGCCCCGCTCATCTCATTTTCTGAGAACTAAAAAGCAAATCTATAGGCGAATTTCTCTCCAGGTTAGCCATAACTTCATGCTCTTTGATTTTGAGTCTTTTCAGAAATTTATTTTAAACTCAAGCCCTGTCCTTTGAGCCTGATCTCACAGAGTAGTTTTTTTATTTCTTTGGAATAATGGTCAATGCTGGGGCTTGACCAGGTGAAGCCTGATATCAAACAGGCTTGTTCTCACATGACATAGGTCCTATACCTCCAGTTTAGAATGACATCTATACCCAGCACTTGCACTGTGACCACTACAAGGCATCACAGTGGTGGAATCACCAGCACTCCAGTTCCTCTTTGACGTCTTAGATCTAACATCACAGGTTAGCAGTGGCTTATACTATCTTAGGTTTTGTCCTTCCTTCCTTCCTTTCTCTCTTTGTCTCTCTCTCTCTGTCTCTCTCCTTATTTATTTATCAATTAGTTGGCACCTCTTATGTACCTAGTGACCCAGGCATTTTCATGTTGGAAGAAATCTACTTTCAGCTACTCCAGCTTCCTGGTTGAGAGTAGTAAGGGAATAAGACAAGGAGATAGGCAGAGGAGTAAGAAAGAGATACCAAGTGTCAATTGTCAGAAGGCATTCTCTTCAGGGAGCTGAATAGTCATGATGCCCAGGCATAATGTAGCTGGAAGTCATGATTCAGGGTTCTCAAAAGGTGAAACAGGTGGAAGAGAGAGGAGTGGTGGGAAGCAGCATTTATAGAAGCCTATTAGAACCAGGTGCTGTGCCAGTTATTTTACTTGATTGTTATCTTCATTTAATCCTCTCATGTTACAAGTTGGTAAGTTTCCAAATGTAAAGTTTCACAGAACAAAAAGTGATTTTTTTTTTTGCTTGTTTTCTTGTTTTGTTTCATTTTTGTTGCAGGCATCCCAACTGAAAAGCAGCTCAGCCTGGCATTTTGACCACTTTGCGTGTCTTCACTGACCCTTCTTGAGCTCCACCTAACAATTAAGAATTACTCCCTTATGAGCTTAAAAAAAAATCATAAAAGTTCCAGCTTGAGCAACGGAGCGACACCTGTCTGGAAAAAAAAATACATATATATATATATATAATATATATATAAAATATATATAATAGTTGTATCTTTATGTAGTTGAATAGGAGACACAGCTTGATTTATGGGCTATTCTGTTCTTGTTGGGCTATTATCCATAACTGGTTCACAAGTCTAAGAAACCATTGGTATAACGAAGTATAACCATATACAGTTCCTGAAGATGAATGAAAGCTGTTACTGATTTTACTGCTTCTTCAACATTAAGAGACCCTATCAGACCTCAGTGGGGTCACTATCAGTTCTAACTTTGTTTCTATCCAAATGTACATAAATAAAGATTGAAATGTTAATTTTACAAATATATTGTAAGACTACTTACTTTCTACAGTAAGAATTAAGATCTAGTTTAGTTTTTGATTAATCACTATGTAGAATATAATTCAATAAAGATTTGATATTTGAACATTTCAAGATATTATTTAAATGGCTGTACTTTCACAAATCCATTCTTAAAACATTTGGTATACTCAAGATAGAACTAAATAATTTTTTTTAATTTAGAAAATCAAATTCTGAACACAATTTATATTAGCCATCCTATTGACTCAGCAGTTTTCTATTAATTAACAGTCTTTTAGCTTTCCTGGTTTTCTCTGAGTATAATATACCTTAAAATAAGATTTCTTGGGTATCTGCTGTGTCCTGTGAGGCCATTCATTGTACAAAAATGTGAAGAAGAAAAATTCCCCCCAATGGAACTCCTTGCAAGCCCCTCATGACTGTTTTTACTTCTAGCACTTAAGACTGAGTAAGCCCTTTTTTGTCACTGCTGTTTAATCAAACACATTGTTTAATAAATTAGGTATTTAAAAAACCAATTATTGAACAACGGATATGGGCCAGGTACTATGAAGACTCTTGGGATTAAATATGACTGAGATAAATACAGTTCCTGCCTTTACAGACTATACAGTTTAGTAGACTCAACATTCACCTCTAATTTAAGATTCTGAAGTTGAAGGTATGTGGGTCTATATTTCTTGAGCAGTAATTCAGCACCTCTCTGTCCACTGATCTAAACTGGTGAAAATGAAAGGCACTACAAGTATTCTGTGTGAGCAGCTCTTCAGCCTACAGTGAGATTAAGAATTGGCAGGCCTCTGCAATGAAGCAGAATACATTCCCACAGCAAATGTTTATTGTGTACCAACTCTTTACTAGATGATGGGGGTTACAATTTTGGTAGCAGTAGACATATTCTCAGCCCCTCAGAGAGTTTGGCATTCTAGAAGGAGAGATGTTTTAAAAATAAGTAATTAAAATGTCATGTAAAATAGCACAGATTTCAATAATAGGTTTTCCTCTCTTTTCCTCCAACATAGTGCTGTAAGCACAGCATGACACAATCACCCAATGAGATTTTACACCTGCCATGGAACCTTATTTGGTGACTGTGGCCTTGGAGAACCTAGTGCTCTGTGGAAACTGGATCCACAAGTCACTAGGATTATTCAAAATGTCCATGTTCAATCTTTGTATTCAACTCCACAGGGAAAGCCTTACGGCCGTTTCTCACAAATGCTCTAGTCTTGAGAAAATCTGTAGATGACACATGATGAGTGCATTTCTTGGTAGGCTGAGTGCACCTGTTTACAGGTGTTGTGTGTGGACATCACAAGCCAAGAACAGACAGATCTGATATGCCTGGTTGTGTCTCCGGAATCATTTTCTGTCATTTGATTACGTGATTTGGCCTTGGTTATCTTCAACTAACAAATGAAGAACTTAGGCCAGAAGAGATAGAAAATTCTGATTCTGCATTTACTTATTCACATCCTTTTCAAACTTTGTTTGGAGGGGTGGCTGAAGACATTGTTTGGGACAAATTCCTATCTCCAGCCTTGGGTCACTTTCATTTTGGAGGGCAAATAAGTAATACAGTGTCTCCCTTCATATAAATTGTTTTCTCCAAATTAGCATTTGGAGAAAATACTCACATGGAAGGCATCACAGTAGCAGATACATTTGGGCTGTTCTGTCTCCAGTGTTTGAGAAGAGCCATTTCCAACTTGTAGGGTTAATATGCAGACTAAAAAAGATCCACACATAAAGCTCCCTGCAGATCGTGTCACACAGAGAAAGCATGAAAAATGTCTTGTTCTTTTCCTTTCACCATCCCTCTCTCCTTCTAGCTATCCTTTAATATATAAGATAATTTATTTCTAAAAATTTGATTATGCAACAAAATTCTATATATTAGATCTGATTTTCTCATTATTACCTTTTATAAAATTATACATAAATTTTATAAGGAAAAATTATTATACATAAATTTTATACATAAAATTCATCCCTCTCTCCTTCTAGCTATTCTTTAATATATAAGATGACTTATTTCTAAAAATTTGGTTATGAAACAAAATTCTATACATTAGATCTGATTTTCTCATTGCTACCTTTTATAATATTATACATAAATGTTATGAGGCAAAAAGAGTCTATCTTAAGCTTTTATGAAATACCTCTAAGAAATATTTTATTTTCTCACATTTAAAAAGTTTCATTGTGTTTGAGAAAATGATGTCCTGATATTAGCAGATAAAATGTCTTTATGAAATTATAAATGGGATTACATTTTGCTTTGAGAAGTCCAAAATATATTTTTAAATATTCATTTAAAACCTAATTGCAGAAAATGAAAACAAGCTTTACCTGCAGTGCTGTGCCAGATATTATGCTGTTTTGTACCAATAGCATTTTATTTAACTCATGCCGTAATGCTGTGAAGAAAGTAGCTTATCTACAACATTTCACGTAGAAGCTTACTTTCTCTTCCTCTTCCTTTGGCTTCCAGGATACTACACATTCCTGAATTTTCTCTACCACCCTGTTGCTGGTTTCTCTGTCATTCTGTTGCAGGTTCCTCCTAGATTTCTAAACAGTAGCCAACTCCAATCCCTTGGAACTGAGACCTCTTTCCTTCTCTACCTATCCCCACTTTTTGTGGCTATAAATATCCTCAAAACCTGACAATTTGCACATGTATATGTACAGCCTGGTCTCCTTTGCTGACTCCAGATATGACTATCCAAATGGCTCTTTGACAACTCTCTTGGGCAGCAATAGAAATCTCAAACTTAACTTGTCCAAAATTACATACTCTTCCCAAAGAGTTTTCCATTTCAGTAAACAGTAGCTCCATCTTTCCAGTCTCTCAGCCTAAAACTGCAGTGACATCTTCAACCCCTCTGTGGTTTCTGTGCCCTCTTGATTTCCATTCAGTCTGTTTCAGCTACATTGATTTTTTTTCCCTTTATCCCACAAGGCGTTGAGTCTTTGCACTAGCTCTTTCCTCTGCTGAAGACTGTTTCTGTCTGCTGAAACAGTTTTCTCAGACAGCTGCATGACTCCCTCCGTCTGCTGCCTTAGAATTTTTGCTTCTCTGTGAAGATTTTTTTGACTGTCCTATTTACAATTCTAACTCTCACCATCTTCAGCTCCTCATCTCTTCCTGCAGCAGATACTTCCTTTCACCTTCTCTGCATCATTTTATTATTTAATACTTGTAAGCATTTGACATACTATATATTTTCCCCTTTCACCATTTAGTACCTGACTTTCCATGTTCCCCTCCTTCCTACACACACACTAGAATATAAACTTAAGAAGGGTGAAGATTTTGTCAGTTTTTTTTTTTTTTTCCACTGCTGTATGCAGTACCTAGAACAGTGCTTGGAACATTGTAGGCATTCAGTATATATCTGTTGAAGGAAACCTCATTACACAGTTAAAGTAACTGCAGCTCAAACCTTGGCCTAGGTGACGCTGGGTGTGAATAACTGCTTGAATGACAGAACCCAGTTCTGTCTGTCTCAACACACATCCTGAGCCATCAGCATCATTTTGCTGTTAATATTTTCTATGTATATATGTATTTATGTGTCTATCTATCTATCTACTCGGTATCAACTGACTCGAGACTTGAATGTATCCAACTGCCAACATGACATCTCACTGGGGAAATAATAGATATCTCACATTAACCTGTCCAAAATCAAGTGTGTTAATTTTCATTAGCAGACAAAACAGTTCTGAGAACTAGAGGTTACCAATGGCCCTTATCTTAGAAGTGTTAGGATCCCAGCTATGGGAAAGGACAGGACAGGACCAGAGATCCTTTCTCATGGCCCCAAGTGACTTAGTGTTCCCCTTGCCCTCCTGCCATGAAGCTCATGACTGTGCATGCCACATGCCTCACTTTTCTAAGAAGTCTTGTTTCCACATTCTTAATGCTTTGAAGAAACAGTATGCATACACAAATGAAATTCTAGGTAGGAACGATCTATAAACTGCAGAGTATGTTGTTAAAGGTTTCATCAGTGTTTGGAAAATCTTCCTCTTTATATGGGGCCAATGCAGTGGCTCACACCTATAATCCCAGCACTTTGGGAGGCCGAGGCAGGTGGATCACATGAGGTCAGGAGTTCGAGACCAACCTGGCCAATATGGTGAAACCCTGTCTCTACTAAAAATACAAAAAAAATTAGATAGGCCTGGTGGTGGGAGCCTGTAATCCTAGCTACTTGGGAGGCTGAGGTGGGAGAATCGCTTGAACCCAGGAGGCAGAGGTTGTAGTGAGCCAAGATGGCACCACTGCACTCCAGCCAGGGCAACAGAGGGAGAATCCATCTCAAATAAATAAATAAGACATATGGAACAGTATACATCCATTTTTTTTATTATAAATTAACACTTTACAAGATAAAAATGAAAGCTTAAATGTTAAAGTTGGAGGACTAATATAAGCCTAGAATGCTTATGTTGTAACAATTTTAAAAATATGCACAGTAAATCTTTAAAAGAGCTGCACATATATTTACGCCATACTAATTTAATTTATAACTCAGAGGGACAGAGTAGAATTGTGGTTAAGAGCGTGGCTTTAAATCCCAATTCTACTACCTACTCCTATGTGATCTTGGACAAATTGCTTAACCTCTCTGCATTCAGTTACTAATCCATAAAACTGAGATAAAAAGAGCACTTACCTGGAGTGTTGCTGCGAGAATTTGTATGTTAACACAGATGAACTGTTATGAAAGTGTTGTCATTGTTATTATGGGTCTTAATCTCCACATGTATAATGTGACTGGAAAACCCAATTCAATGACATCATAAAGGAGCTGCTTAAAACTTATAGAGTAGTGCTTAAGAACACACTCTAAAGTCGGATATTGCTAGATTAAAGACTCATTTCCAAAACTTACTGTCAATGTGGATTTGGACAACATCTTAACCTTTCTACATCTCCTTTCTCAGTCTAAAAAATGGTGCCAGTAGTATCTACCTCAAAATATGGCAAAGAATTAAGTTGACTCTTGTCAAGCCTTCAGATGGAAACTGGCACACAATTAGTGCTAAATTCTCCTACCACACAGAAATAAAAGTAAATTATCAGATGAAAATTGTAAAATGTAGCCCAAAAAATTATCTGATATATATAGTCTTACATTCTATCCCCCTGCCAAAAAAAAAGTGGGGGAAGGAAAGAAGGGAGGAAGGAAGGAAGAGAGGGAAGAAAGGAGGAAGGAAGGGCGGAAGGAAGGAAGGGAGAGAGGGAGGGAGGGAGGGAGGAAGGAAGGAAAAAAATCAAGAAAGGAAGGAAGGGAAAAGTTATTTTACTAAAAAAGTGTTGCACTTTCCATTTTATACAACTCTGTTTTGTGATCTGAGGCCTAGATGAAGCCAATTGCTCAGGACACTGGTCACAATTAAAATTCAAGAACTTTTGATAGTCTGAAGTTTGTTCCCCAAACCTAGCCAGAGAACTCATTTCCCCTTTTACAATGACGTCAATTCAATTCAGCGTCCTGGAAAGTAAACACAATGTTCTCACACGTGTCACTGGTCTCATAGTTATTTACCTTAAAATAAGGCTGCATATTTTGGAATAAGTTAAGCAATGATGGAAATCAGAGAGACCAGACCTTCGTCAGAGTGAACCTGACCCTTAGCAACCTTGCCCAATCTCTCTATTCTTTTCAATAAATCAATTAAATATCAATATGTATGGTAGTTTTTATTGTGTATGTTGTCAGAGATTTAATCTTTTTCTTAAATGAATAATCCACCAATTTTTGCTAAACTATAATCTAAAGGAATGTAATGTTCTGAACTAAATTCTTAAATCTCCACTGGAGTTTTCTATTGTTGTTTTCTATTTTCTAAAAGGATCACAGGCAGAACAATATTTTTTAAGAAGGTAAATGATCCCTGTATACTTTTGTATAGTTTCAGAATGTCTCTCCTGACCAAAAATTGTCATTCTTTGCTCAGAGAAATTGCATTTTAGTGAAACAGTTACCCAGGAGATTCTCTGATGGTGTGATTTATTGTGTGGCAGCAGCCACCTAGTCCAGTTGAAAGAGCACTGGTATAAAGTCAAGTGGTTTATAAGTAGAATCCCAATCCCTCTGTTTTCTACCTGTGTGACTCTGAATAACTGAGTCCTCATTATTTTACCTATCAAATATAACTAATACTTTCTTCTTATAAAATTGTATTAAAAATCAAATAAATAGAACCACATATAAAGCCAGCACATGCCTAGCTTAAAGCAGATTCTTAATATATATTTGCATTTTCACCTTCTTTGTAACATTTGCTTTATTATACTCTCAAAAGTCAGCAATCTAGACATCAATATGCGTATTATAATCATCCACATCAGTGTAATGAGTTAGATTTTACAAATTGTTTGCATTTATGTCATTGGAAACTCAGGCTCTGGGAAATGATCTTTTGCAAAGCTGCTAAGACACAGAGCTGAAACAATAGGCCCAGTTCTCCCTGTGAAATTGTTCTGTGGATTGGTATCATCAGCTCACTGAAGCACCTTTATTAAAATAGATTTGGAAAGTAGCTAGTTTGGGAGCCATGTCTTTGGTTTTGAAAGTTGCAAGCTGGAAGGGCATGTGCGGGTTGATACAGGATCTGAAGATGGAACAATCACATGCCAGACATTATTCCCAAGGAAAGAGCCAGCCTGCTGGGCTGGATAAAGAAAATCCACTATAAAGCGTGTTTATCCTAAGAACAGGGACTGCCCGGCTTCCCTATAAATGCCAAGTGGAACACTACTAATAAAGCGGCTGACATTCTTTATATGCAAGTTGTGAAACTGGCTTTAAAAGTTTATAAAGAAAATAAAAAAGAGAAAGAAATGGAAAAGAAAATTCCAACAGAAATTCTTAAGACACGATTGCAAGAGGAAGTCGTTTTTGCTTTCCTGTGCTAGTATTTTGTTTCTCAGAGTGGTTCTTCCACCTAGTTCTGGTGACTCACGTCCTTGGCTGCAGGCACTTTGCTTATCTTGAGCGCTATAAAGCAGCGGTCCCCAACCATTTTGGCACCAGGGACCAGTTTCATGGAAGACAATCTTTCCACAGACAAGGGGTGGGGAGATAGTTTAGGGGTGATTCAAGCACATTACACTTATTGTGCACTTTATTTCTATTATTACTACATTGTAATATATAATGAGATAATACTTATAAAACTCACCATAATGTAGAGTCAGTAGATGCCCTGAGCTTGTTTTCCTGCAACTAGATGGTCTCATCTGCAGATGATGGGAGACAGTAACAGATCATCAGACATTAGATTCTCATAAGGAGGGTGCAACCGAGATCCCTCCCATGCACAGTTCACAAGAGGATTTGTGCTCCTATGAGAATCTAACGCCACAGCTGATCTGACAAAAGCTGGAGCACAGATGGTAGCGCAAGCAATGGAGAGCAGCTGTAAACACAGATGAACCTTTTCTTGCTCACCCGCCACTCACCTCCTGCTGTGCATCCTGGTTCCTAATAGGTCACAGACTGGTCCAGGCCCGGGGATTGGGGACCTGTGCTGTAAAGCATCATGAAATGTGAGCCCTCGTGGGATCTATCAAAGTAAATAGCAAGCAAACATCTATACTGAGCACCTACTATATGCCACATAGTAGGTACTCAACATAGATGTTTTAATCAGATAGTCTACTTAACTCAAATAGGATTCTGATTGTGACTTCTCAAAAGTCTGTAATCTAGACATCTTTATGCATATTATAATCATTCACATCAGTATAATGAGTTAGAGTGTACAAATTTTCTGCATTTGTGTCGTTGGAAACTAAGGTTCTGGACTTACTGTGGCCTTTAGTCTGATTTGCTACTAAGAATATCTGACCAGGAGTATCTATCTCATGTTGTCTCTCCATCTGGATATAAGCTACCCTAGGGCAAGGACTAGGTCTTGTCTGTGGAGGAAAGAATACTTACCATGGCATATGTGGAATACATGGATAACTTTTCTTTGACGGATTACTTTTGTCTAAATTATCAAGTCACTGTTATAGACACAGTTGCTGCCTAGAAGAATTCAGACAATTTGGTTTATATATAGTGGCATTAGTAATATTTTATTTAAAACCTCCAGAATGCCAGCGTTCTAGGCTGTAATCCAGTCAGTAGAATGTTTTTTTTGTTTTGTTTTTTGTTTTGTTTTTGTTTTTATTTTTGTTTTTTTTTTAAGATTGAAATCAAAAGCAAAAAAGGCAGATGGTCTGAGGGGTTATTTCACCAGGGTTAAGGCAAGGCCTTTCTACAGAGAAGCCGCCTTCCAGTGGCCACATTGCTGGAGTCTCTTCAGTGCTCTCCTCAACTCCTTTATTTTCTATTTCATGAGGTAATTAATTTTTATACAAAAAATATTTACAGAAAACTCTGATTTACTATAACTCCTTAGCAAAATATATATATATATATAATCTAAAATATTATAAAACAAATTTTCCCAATTGGTTTTGGCTAACTTTCTTCTTTGGCTTTCTCTCCGGTTTCCTCCAGTTGCTTGTTGCATACCTTCTAAACAGCCTACCCTGCCAAGTGCCATGATTACCAGGACCACATTTTCAGAATCAGAAAACAGGATATCTGGCCCTAAGCATGCACTCATGGAGCAGAAGAGTTTTAAATTTGGAATGCCACAGAAGACAGAAGATAACATGCTTACTACACTTGTAAAGCAACATTCAGCCAGCCATTTCCAGTGCAAATTATCTCATTGCATAGTGTGACAACTAAAAGTCATAACCATAATACAAATCGTGTTTTTCTTGTAATCTATCCTTCAGTTAAATGTGAACTCCAGGAGAGCAAAGACTTTGTGAGTACCCCCAGCACTGACGTCTGCGACCAGCATATGATAAACTGTAGCTGTACATAGGAGAGAATCAATAGCTATTTGTTGAACTGAATACATTTTATTGCAACCCTTTTCATAATGTTAAGATAATAGACATCATAGTGTAACAGTGCCTCAGAAGTGGATATCAGGGACTTGGCTACCACCAACAAGCAACTGTGAATGAGTAACTTCTCTGAATATCTCTTTGTTCATCAGGAAATTGAGAGAGATGGGGCAGATTTATTTTTTAGGTCCCTTCCACCTGTGAAGTGCTATTTCTCTCCACCTTCACTTATGATCATTCATTCACCAGAGCATACAGACATTAGTCATTGCTCAGAACTCAGTGTTTCCTGTAGACATGGATTGGGAGCAACAAAAGTGGACCCAGAGCTAGTTACTGGGGATTCCTACTTGAATACAGAATGCTATAGCAGTTCAACACATGGAAAGGGATGTCTAGCCCATGAGGAATAAATACTTGATCTTTTAATGCTTCATTTCTAGAGCCACAGCTTGTGTTAAAAGAACCACCTTCACCAAGCAGTCCAATGAGAACAAACTCTAGGACAAACATTCTCTGCCAACAGAGATAACTAGATAGAGAAAAAGAAAATGAATGAAATCTAGGGAAAAAAATAGAGCCACCTAGTTCAAGACAGTGCAGGTGGAGGAGCAGTATGTTTAGACCGCATCACAGGTAGAACTCAGAGGGACTGTAAGCGATGCCTGGAAACACTTGTTGACCAACAATGAGCTCCTATAGAACCAAGCGACTATCATTCTCCTATTGCAGAATAATTTTTCTAGATACTTTATTTTATTATAATGAAAGTTCCTTCTAATATCTTAATGATCTTAGGGAGTTGGTATTCATATCCTGTTAGTTGAGAGAAGAGTTTTTCCAGTGGGAATGTGAATAAATTTAAATGAGTCACCCCTCAAGTATCAAGCACCACTGTTCCCAGGTTTAGATGACAATTACTATTCCTTCAGTGAACCATGGCCACTCTGAGATTGGGGGTGGGGAGCAGAAAGGAATGGAATGCCAGTGAAACCATCTTCTATTGTCATCCTGCTCTGGGGCCTCACTCAGTTGTAGTCTTGCATCTCAGACCTTGGCCTCTTTGTGAAATAAACATTTCTTGGCCCTGTCTTGCAGGAAAATTAGAAGCCTGACCCTAAAATAAGCTAATATCATCCATAGACCAGGCCAAAAGAAAAGCAGGGGACATTTGGCACAAAGGAGCTCTCTTCAAGAAATTATTTTCCATGTCATATTTGCATAAATTAGTCACGGGCTGGCCAATTCAATGAAAGAGGAAAAGAGCACGCATGACCCTAGTGTGCTGGCATCCTGTTGTCCTTTATAGCTAAGGTCAGACTGTTTCTCCTTTTTCCTCATGTCGGCTCCTCTTAGTCGACTAAGACTGGCAAATCTGAGGCTACAGATTGTGCTATGAGTGAGCAGCTGGAATTGCGCAATATTTTACTTGGCTAATACTTCAGTTTGTTGAGTCAGTGGCCTGACAAGTAGCTACAGCCCATGAAACAGCGTTTTCTGAGTCAATGCATGTGCGAAAGAAGTAGTAGCTAAAGGTTCAGCACAGTAGACACTATTGGCACAGCCTTCTGACTCCACAGCATTGTTCTAGGATCTAGATTCCTCTCTACTTAACTCGGTGGCATTGCTTCCTATAAATTCTATGTAAATCTCAGACCCTTAGTAACATATCCCAAGACACATGATGAGCAACACTTGGTATTCAGTTTTCTCCAGCGCTGTGAAAGAGTCCCACCAGGAAACAATAAGGTCTTTTAGCCTATTAATTCATGAGCAATTTGATGCCTCTTACGTGATAAGTGCAAGTTGAGAAATGAATTTCCTGCTGCTAAAATTCCAACGCTTTAGAAACTCTTCAGTGAACAAATAAAAGTTTATTCTTTGCAATAATAATGGAAACAAAGATTTTCATAAAACCAAACAATTGAAATGTTTTGATAAATGCCTGCAGAGTTGGCTAGGTTTCTAAACTACCAAATAATGAGTTTACCTCTTCTTACAGTTTTTCAAGAATCCATTGAAGAATCAAGATAGGAAAGAGTATGATTCTTCATTCTTCCTAGTCATGCTCCATTGCTCTCTGTTATCATAAAAGGACTTTAATTAAAGTGTTATTCCATTAATTGCCCAAGATGTCACATTTGAAAGAAATAAATGCTTATATATGTATGCTTACATGTCCCATCTGGAAGTCTTAACCTTTAAAACTGTACTCCAGCCGCTTCCCCAAACGTCCTTCCCCAATTCCTTATGCACTTACTGGATTCAAAGCACAACACTATAAAAGCTGCAAGAAGAAAAAAATATATAAATTGAAAGAAAACTTTTTTCAGAAAGATAATTAAATTCAATGTAACAATAATAATTACTTGTTTTCAAAACTCAGCTCTTCAACTATTTCTCCTAGAATTTTTTTCCGAAACTCTTACTCCAAGTCTAACACTCCTTCATCTCATTTTTCTCTTTCATGATTATGTGTTTTAACTCATAGGTATACTCTTTAAGACAGGGGCTATCCCTGAGACCTATCCCACATCCTGAGAAGGGCTTGGCACTCTCCTTGTCAGATAGCCTGTTGCCTCCTCAGCCATACTGTGAGCTCCTTGATAGAAAGAATTGTGTTATCTGTGGCTCTCAGAGCCCTATTCAGATACTTGATGCTTAACATGTGCTTGTAGAGTCGGTAAACTGAATGTATGTGGAGCCTCCAGAACTGTGTTCCCATTGAGGATGACAGGGAACAGATCAATCCTTATCCCACATGGCCTAAATCTTAGTTTGACAAATATCTGGAAAGAATTACAAAAATATAAGGTAGGAATGACTTGGGAGTCCAGAGTGGTGTCTGAACCCTAGTCACTGCCTTGGGCACACATTTCTCATACTGTTGCAATGTCACAGTTGTTGACTTTCGGTTCACTCAGTTGGTCATCTCCTTAAAGTTGGTTAAGGACCCTCATACCCCTCATCCTACTGTTTTCTCCTACTCCAAACCCCCTTTGCTCAGGACTTCCAGTGGTTCCCTCCTTTTAACCTCAGTATCAGCCCTTCATCCTTAACTCTTTGCCTGCCAAATGACATAGGAGCAAAGGATGAGAGGGAGCTGTCCTGGAGGGAAGTAGTACCTGCAAGGTAATCAGACCTTTCATACTACTCAGATCTTGTGGCCATCTCATGCGTGATTATGTTACAAGGATGTTTGTTTCCCTTATGATTTCATGCTATATGAACTCAATCTCAGGAAGAAAAGGAAAGAATTTTCAAGGCTCATCCTGCTACTGATGAGTTTTGTTTCAGAATGTTGCCTCCGAGATGCCTAACGCCTTGCAAGAGAGAAAGCTAGGCAGGCAAATTAACACATGGGCCTCCAAGCTCCCCTGGGAGATGGGAAGTTCAGCTCTCTGTGGCTCCATAGTGAAAGATATCAGAAGCAACCCCTCTCTGGATCACCAGGACTTCAGAGTTGCTTGCTCATAACCAGACAACTTGTGAAGTCTTCTGCAAAATTTTATGATGAAGGCTGAAGAGAAAAGAAGTAAAACCCTCTCTAACACTTATACACAGAGCCCTGTGACCCTGACACTTAGCACATCTTTCACAGGGTTCTCTACTGCAGTCATCTCACCTCTCACCATGGATTTCTCTATTCCATTTTTTTTAATTGTAAGATATGTCACATTCACAAAAAAAAAAAAAAAGTGAAAAGAGCACATATATGGCTGGGCGCAGTGGCTCACACTTGCAATCCCAGCACTTTGGAAGGCCAAGGCAGGTGGATCATCTGAGGTCAGGAGTTCAAGACTAGCCTGGGCAACATGGTGAAACTCTGTCTCTACTAAAAATACAAAAATTAACCGGACATGGTGGCACATGCCTGTAAATCCCAGCTACTTGGGAGGCTGAGGCAGGAGAATCGCTTGAACTCGGGAGGTGGAGGTTGCAGTAAGCAGAGATCACTCCGTTACACTCCAGCCTGGGCAACAAGAGCAAGACTCCATCTCAAAAAAAGAAAAAAAAAAAAAGAACACATACCTATAGTTTAAAACCATTATTATAAATGTTAAACACAAATAAATGGTAAATGTTCATATGTGCAACCACCATTCAGATAAAGAAATAACACATTACCAACATTCTCAGAACCCTCTTCCCTATTTCACCTCTTCCTGTTCCCTTTGAGTAATCACCTCCTGATTTTTTCCATAGTCATTCCTTTGCCTGTCTTTATACCTTTACTATCTGTGTATGCATTTCTAAACAATCCAACTTATGTTGCCTGCTTTTGTGCTTCACGTAAGTGAAATCATACTTTTTGTATTTTTTGTGCCTTGCGTCATTTGCTCCACAATATGTTTGTGTAATTCATCCATGACATTCCATGCAGCCATAAGTGGTTTATTTTATTTGCCATTAGGGATTAAGAGCAGACACTCTAGAGCCAGACTTCTCAGGTTTAAATCTCAGCTCCATTCTTGTTCAGAGGTGTAAACTTGTGCAAATTATTTCCATCTTTCTGTACTTTAGTTTTAATTTACCTGGAGCTGATTGTGGGGTATGGTGTAAGTTAAGGGTCTTAGGTAGACCTCCCTGGGAAGATCTCTGAGATGGTGGTTTGTAAACATGTCATTTATTGGAGCATGAGTGTGGGAACAATACCTGAAAAAAGGTGAGGAAGGCAGATTTGGGCAGAGGAGAAACTTGAATGGTGAAGCATATGCAGTGGAGGTCTTGGCAGGTCCCATAGTAGCTTTCAGCTTGTCTCAAATTGATAGAATTTGTATCCCCACATCAGCCAGTCTCTGGATGTGAGCTGCCTTCAGGGAGGGACCACAGCCTTCAGCAAGGCAGCTCCTTTAGGCCAAGGGCAATTCCTGAGGAGTGATTCAGCTGCGACCTGTCAACCAGCAATATTGTCACCACTCTGAAGGGGAGAACTGGGAAGGGCACCACAGCATCCGATACAGGGTCCAATTTACTTTTTTCCCATACAAATACTCAATTGTCCCAGCAACTTTTTCCACGTTATATAATGCTACCTCTTTCTTATCAAGTGCTCATACAGTAGTCTATTTCTGAGGTTATTAAAAGTTATGTTTCCGGCCAGGTGTGGTGGCTCACGCCTGTAATCCCATCACTTTGGGAGGCCGAGGCTGGTGGATCACGAGGTCAGGAGATGGAGACCACTCTGGCTAACACAGTGAAACCCCGTCTCTACTAAAAATACAAAAAAATTAGCCAGACGTTGTGGTGGCCCCCGTAGTTCCAGCTACTCAGGAGGCTGAGGCAGGAGAATGGCGTGAACCCGGGGGGCGGAGCTTGCAGTTAGCTGAGATTGCACCACTGCACTCCAGCCTGGGCAACAGAGCAAGACTCCGTCTCAAAAAAAAAAAAAAAAAAATATTATGTTTCCTCGGTCAATTATCTGATTAAAACAAATTGATATCAACATGTATATAGAAAATTACCCAACGGAACAAAGAACTAAGAAAGAGGATTTGACATATTAGATATCAAGAGTTGCTGTAATGATCTCTTTTTTCACAGTCTCTTTCCTTCCTTTTTCACAATCTCTTTCCTTCCTTTTCTTCCACATGAAATGTCTTCACCTGTCTTGTCCACCAGGGATGCAGAGTTTACTGTGCATTCTTCAAGACTAAGCTGAAACATAATTTCCCCTCGGAAGCTGTCATTGGCCTCAGATCCTTCCTCCTCTGTCATTCTTCAGAACTTCAAGTGCTGTCTCATAAACTGTGCCAGTTCAAGCCTTGTGTAACATCCTATAGCTGTATGATCTTGGACCAGTTTACTTAAACAATATATTATAGACATGCTTCACAATTTTCTGTAAAAATTCAAATTAAAGTGTTAACTATTACCACTTAGCTCTGTAGTATAGCTCAAATTATTTTTATTTGCCATTACAGACAATGAGTTTCTTCGGTGCAGGGATCATGGACCATTCAGCTTTGGATCCCTATCACCTAGCATAGTTTTATCATATGGAGAGGACTGAGATTCAAGATGGTAAGGCTCATAATCAAGAATACAAGTAGTACATTGGTTCACTGGAAAGAATGGCCAGACATTCATATACAAGTCACTTATTTCTGGAAATAAAGCCACAATATTGAATAATGTAGCTTCAAGCCAGGAGGCCAGCAATTCTTTTCTTAATTCAACGTTCCCATTTTCCACCTACTCTTTCTCTAAGTAAAGGATGCCCCCACTCACCACCTTCACTGCCCTACACAGAACCCCATATTTCCCTGTAGGCTGGGGGAAACAGATAATCTGAAGGAGAAGGAGAAGCAGGAGGAGGAGAGGAAAGAACAAGAAGACAAAGAAGGGGAAGAGGAGGGAAAAAAAGAAAAGGAGGAAAGGATGGAGAGAAGAAAAAGAAGAAAGAAAAGAAGGAGAGGGAGGAGGAAGAGTGGAGAAAAGAGGAGAAGGAGAAAACTATTGCCATATAATATTTATGCATACCTTTCCTTTTTAAGGGTCTAAACAAGATATTACATAATATTCCAGCGTGAAATCTTTGGAGTATTTTTCAAAACATCTAAGATTTCCTAACGAAAAAGAATCAGTCCCAGAATTGACTTTACCTGTCTAGAGAGTGTGCCACTAGAACAATGAACAAGTATGACCCCCCCCCAAAAAAAATAAATAAATAAATCTGTGTTTACTACGGAAGCTCAGGAAGTAAGTTTTGGACAGTTTTTTGTTTTGTTTTGTTTTTGAGATGAAGTTTTGCTCTGTCACCTAGTGACAGAGCTCAGTGATGTTAGCTCAGTGCAATCTCTGCCTCCCGGGCTCAAGGGATTCTCCTGCCTCAGCCTCCCAAGCAGCCAGGATTACAGGTGCCCACCACCATGCCTGGCTAATTTTTGTATTTTTAGTAGAGACAATTTCCCCATGTTGGCCAGGCTGGTCTTGAACTCCTGACCTCAAGTGATCTACCTGCCTCGGCCTCCCACACTGCTGGGATTACAGGTGTGAGCCACCATGCCCGGCCTTGGACAGTTTTAAAATAATTACTTTATCTTGCTTCTAAGCACTGATCATTCAGAAATAGGTCTACTTTAAAAAAAAAAGTCGATTTATTCTGCTTTCGAATTTTTATTTTAACAAACAGGAAGCTAAAATATTGGACTGCTATTATAATGAATGTGTGAACTATACTGGCTTATACTTAGGAATGGAAAACCAAACACCGTATGTTCTCACTTATAAGTGGAAGCTAAGCTATGGGTTTGCAAAGGCATAGAGAGTGATATAATGGACTTTGGAGACTCAGAGCAGGGAGCGTTAGAGGAAGGTAAGGGATAAAATAACTACATCTTGAGTACAATGTATACTACTTGGGTGATGAGTGCACTAAAATCTCAAACTTTACCACTATGCAATTCATCCGTGTAATCAAAAGCTACTTGTACCCTAAAAGCTATTGAAATTAAAAAATATACATATAGCCAATATCTAAAAAATATAGTACAGAGTTGGAGAAACTCAAGAGCCTATCTCTGAGTCTGTTCACCAGGTCAAAAAGAGTTTTTCTGTTTGTTATAAGTCTTGTATTGTGAGCCCCATGAATTAGGAGGTTTATTTTTCCCTGAACCACATTTGTCTTCACTGAAAGCACCAGTAAATGGAGATTCTGGCGCAACTCAGTGAAGCAGAAATGTGCTTCCTCCTTTGGAGCTTGATCTCCTGAGTAGCTGTTATTGTAGGTGATCGTATGACACAGCTCAGAACCTCAGTAATTTTAGTAGGCCAGTAGGGCATTAGAGAAGTAGGTCATTCTGGCTGCAGTCCTGCCAGAACAGGCCTTTGGAATTTGCTATTGTTTTCTTCCAGGAACAAGCAATAGGGTGCATTGTTAGCCCTGCTACGTGCAACTGGATGCCACAGTAAGTTTTAGTGGCAAAGCTCTAATTAGATAAGATATTACCCTACTCAGAAGAATAACAGCATTAAGAATGAGAATTTCAGAATGTGCTGCATTTGTTACTCTCCTTCAGCACATGACTAACTGAATAGCAGGTAGGTCAGGGCCAAAGCTCAGATCAGCATGGAGATGCCCTTTCCAAGCCTGGGGAGGATACTTTATGGAGTCATTATTTTATGTTTTGTGCTCCCTGCCCACTTTGTACTCTCTTGCCCTAGGGGAGCTCCAAATTAATTGGGTCTAAAGCAGAATATCTCTAAAGACTAGCATTTTATTTTTTGTAAAAGCCTAAAGTAATTGAGGTTATCATAGCAATTCTGGAGTGGAGAGGATAAAGAGAACAGTATCTTTGAACGGAAAGAGACCTGAGAAGGAAAGAGAAGGTATATTATCCAGGACTAAGAAATACATAAGGCCGGACGTGGTGGCTCAAGCCTGTAATCCCAGCACTTTGGGAGGCCAAGGCAGGTGGATCATGAGGTCAGGAGTTCGAGACCAGCCTGACTAACATGGTGAAACACCATGTCTACTAAAAATACAAAAAAATTAGTGGTGGCTCATGCCTGTAATCCCAGCTACTCAGGAGGCTGAAGCAGGAGACTCGCTTGAACCCGGGAGGGGGGTTGTAGTGAGCTGAGATCGCACCATTGCACTCCAGCTTGGGCGACAGAGCAAGACTCTATTTCAGGAAAAAAAAAAAAGGAAAAAAAGAAAAAAGAAAAGAAGTACATAAACATATGACTTTCTACTTGGAATGAGGAGCTGGACCTCTCCTGTCAGGTCTCCAGAGAGGTGACAGGATTCTGGGAAAATGGTTGCATTTTATACATGGGAAATTTAGACCCAAGATTGGAGTTTTCAACTTGGCAAAAATTTCTGAACTCCAACTGTGGTCTCCTGATCTGTGTTCCATGCTTGGGCTTTCTGTGCTCCAAACATGCAGCTCTGCAATTCAATGGACACGTGGGTTTGGAAAATGGGTCTTTTAGGAATAGCAAGACAAGGGGGACATTCTCCAAATGTTTTTTGTGATTTTGTTTGTTTGTTTTTTTTGTACATGTTTCCTGGGACCTTAGAAGTCTCTAGGAAGTAAGGTGATAGAAATCAAGGATCCCATTAAAGACTGAAATGAAATATCCCATAGTTCTGGTGGAATGGGGAGTAAGGGTCAAATTTAATATCACTTGAATGTGTAAAAGGAATGTGAATTTTCCCATAGACTTAAGATTTTAATGTAAAATTCATATTCATCACACAAACCTTGAAGATACTAAAAAGGCCTTGACTCAAAAGCAACAAGTGTTTGAGAGGCAGTACATAAAAGATGGACTTTTTATTAAAGGCAGGTTGGGAACCCAGAATTGTAAACTTATGGTATTGATTTTGCTATGGGTCTTGATCTTAAATACTACAGGTGTACAACAGAGCTAATGACCACTTCTTATCTCATAAAAGCATCATCTGTTATTCCATGTGCTTTTGTGACTCGATAACACAAGATAAGGCAAATCGTCTGCATAAAAGTGTGTCATGAAAGGGTTGCACTCCAGATACATATGTGTAAATGAAGCTCTGTGTACAATCCAAAGATTTATAAGCCTTAACAAATGACTCATTTATGTAAAATAATGTTGATTTAATTAAAATTTTATCACCAAAGAATGTGAATAGTTCTTAGTAATATGTATAAATAATATTTGACCTGCAGGATTCTGAGAGTGCAAAACTGTCCTTCAAAACACAAAGCATTAAACAGGGTGCATACATATCACAAAGTTAGTAGAAACTGGAAATTTGCCATTTTTCTAGTATTTTAAAAATTGGACAAAATTCACTTGGAGTGGATTCCTGAAAACAACCATATGGAATTCTGAAACAATGAATGCAAAAAATTAAAAATTCCCCTGCAACTGTTACAGTAAAAAAAAGAAAAAAAAACTATTGGACCATTGATGATAGCAAGAAACACCTAGAATTTCACCTTCAAAATCTCCATGTTGAGTCATTTATTTAATAAGGTAAAAGTGTTTACAATCCATTGTTCCTTTACCTTTTCACCGTCCTTTATCTCCTCATGTTCTTGCTTTGCTCCTAACCAGCTTAGCCTCCCCGGTCCTTCAGTTTAATCTTTCCCTTGCCCCTTTTTCCTTTGATTAAGTTTTCTGCCAAAGTCCTAATTCCAAGTAAATTCAGCTGCACCTTGGTCTCCTGAATATGAGTGAAGAAAAACATAAAACCATGCTAACTGGTGTCTCTAAATTCGTGACCACTAATCTTAAGGAGCTCCTTGGAAAACCCTTCTACTCTCTATTACTCCAACACTACTTTTGTACTGTCTCACACAGCCTAGAGACCTTGCTTCCTATTTCACTTAACAAAATAAGCAATCAGAAAAGAAATTTCATCCACCCACCACCACCACTCTACCAATATGCCAGTATCTGAACCAACTTCTATACCTTCTGTTACAGTGAATCAACTACTGTGCCCCTTTTTAAGGCCAACCCCTTCAACTCTATGGGATTTCTTTCACTTTCAGCTATTCAAGGTTATCACTGCAGCAGCTGACCTTCTCTCTTCTGTTTCATTAACTTTCCTCTCTTTAGAGCTATGCTGTCCAATTCACTAGCCACTAACTCATGTGATTCTTTAAATTCAAATGGCCTACAATTAAATAAAATTTAAAATTCAGTTTCTCAGTTATACTAGCCACATTTCAAGTGCTCAGTAACCACATGTGACCAGTGGCTACTCTATAGGATAGCATGGACATGAATGATAGAACATTTCTGTCTCACAGAGAGTTCTGTTGGATAGCGCTCTTCTGGAAGATTATTCCCATCTATCCACAATGTTCTATAATCTCACATCTTAAAAAATTATAAGTAAAAACTAAAAAATCTCTGGGCCTCTTCCTTCTCTACTACCACTTGCAGCACAATTCTTCAAAAAAGGGTCTACGCTTACTGTCTTAGCTTTTGTTTCTCTTTTGAACTTACTTCATTAAGGCTTTCATCCTCGCTATCCCATAAAAACAATTCTTGTCAAAGTCACCAAAGATGTGTTGCTAATGACAATTGTCAATATCAGTCCTCATCATAACCAATCAGAAGTGCTGGACACAGCTGATCTAGAAGCATATATCTTCACTGGATTTCCAGAACACCATTCTCTCTTGATTCCCTTTATACGTTTCTGCTACTCCTGCTCAGTCTCCACAAATAAATCCACTCCATTAACTTCAGGCCTTCTCCTCTTCTCTTTTCTCCTGCATTCACTCCCTTAACAATCTCATGTCATCTCATAGTTTTAAATACCATCTTACACTGATAAATCCAAAATTTATATTTCCAGCTCAGACCTCTTTCCAAACTCCATGCTTCTTTATCCAGTTACCTCTTCACAATCACTATTGGAATGTCTAATCGCCATCTCAAATATGGCAAATTCAACTCCTGTTTTCTCTCCTGCACACAGCCCTTCTTCTGCTTAAGTCTTCCATTTCAGTAAATCCTAGTCCCCTCCTCACGTTGCTCAAGTCTCAACCTTGGTTTCAGTCATGACTCTTCCCTTTGTCCCATGACCACACACAATACACCAGCTACTTCTATCTGCTCCTATTTAACATATCTAAATTTCAATCACTTATTAGTTCCTCTCCTGCTACCACTAAGGCCCAGGCCACCAGCATCTCCCACTTGCAGTATTGCTACAGTCTACTAATTGGTCAAATTTGTCTACTTACATTTTCCTTTACAGCCCTACACACTGTTTTCAAATATAAATGCATTCATTTTTGAATGAATGAAAGAAATAGAAGCTCCCATAAAAATGCAATGCTTATCATGTTACTACTTAGCTCAACATTAAATTTAAGTGGCTTCCCATCTAACTAAGATAAAAGTCAGTAGTTTATACAGTGGCTTTCAAGACACCATTTCAAGACTCCACTTCCAGTACCCCACACGCACCTCTCTGCCTCATCCTCTGCCACAACCACACTTTGTGTTGTGCTATCTGCTGCAGACTTCTTGAGCTGGCCTCCTTGTAGTTGCTTGGCACATGTCAACACACTTCTTCAGAGTCTTCCTCTGCTTTAGACCATCTTTTTTGCTTCTTTATGTTCTCTGTGCAAATGTTCCCTCTTGAGAGAGGCCTTCTGAGCACACCATAAAAGGCAACAACCCTCCTAGCTCTTGCTATTCCATTTGTATCCCCATGGAATTTGAACTACCAATGTGCTCACTCTGCCAACATTTTTTTCCAAATGAAGTAGGAAAAGCATCCAGAGTAAATAACATTTTTCAAAGAAACAGCAAATAAAGCTGTCAAAGTCACCAAAGATGTGTTGAACATCTTTGGTGACTTTGACAAAAATGCCATACTAATTTTCTTCATTTCCTTTCTTTTGTCACCTACAAATCAGCCAGGTCTAATATTAATTATCCCAATTTTTTTTAATTCTATTGTCCACACTCAGATTTCTAGGCTTTCATTTCTGTATACTTCTTATGTTGAGTGGCTCTACATGCTTCTCTCAAACGTAGACTTATTATAAAAAAAGTTCAAGCATCTGTCTGCTTTGTTATGTGTTCCAGAGTATTTATATAATAAAATCCATATTATTTAAATATAAATTGCTTTCCCTTTATTTCCACCTTATAGATATATTATTATATTCAATTTCACTAAATTTTGTGTGCACAGAGATAATGTTGCTTCTGCAGTATAATCTGGATAGTAAATCATAATATAATTATTATAATATAATATAATTCTGGATAGTAAAGAATAATACAGAATTTTTATTATACTAAGGAGGAGTTGAATTGTATGGTTATAGACAACTAATCTAACCCAACTCCTTCATCTATCTGATGAGGAAATAGAAACTCCAAAGATAATAGCACTGGCAACAGAGGCAGGGCTGGTACACGAGATGGATGGAGTGCCTTTCATTCACTTCTCTTTTTCTGCAACAGATTGCCTCAATCTGTTCAGATGCTAATAGAATTAATAGAAATACTTGTTAAATTATCCTTCTTGCCCAAGAATTTTTCATTGAAAGGAAAGGTTTAATTCTAAATGGCTTCCCTGAAATCAGTTTAATTCTTCATCTCTTTACAGAAGTCTATAATTTAAGAGACTTCACTTTTTATAAAAATTAAAGTGTATCAGCTCATAAATAGAACTTTTCAAAGAACCATTGCACACAGTCATATTGTTGCACTCTTGGTTTTAGTGTTTGATTTCTATTGATAGTTTAGTGAAGTCACCCCACAGACACTCTTGTATTTCTTTGTCAAATATACTCAAAATATTTACCTGGTAGGAATGTTTCCGGTTCCCATAGAATAACTCAATACTGTAGACATGAAACCAAATATTGCAAAGAGAGATCTGCAAAATACAAGCTTTTCAAATTTTAACAGGTAAATATGACAGTGTCTACCAAACAGAGGTTATAAACTCAGTCTCAGAACGTGGATTAAGATATATTTTATTGTTGAGACCCTGTATCATGTGCAGCTTTGACATGGTTTGAAACAAGAATGTATCTAAGATGATCTTAAAGGTATTTTTGAGTTTCACATCATATGAATCTACAATTTTATTTGCTTATTATTAATATGAAGTAGATTGTGTATTGTGCCTGTGTTCAGATATCTGAGTGTTTCCCTGCAGATATTATCAGCAATATCTGTGCTGCTTTTACAGCATGAATCACAGTGTCTCTATATTAAACTTACTTGTATATGTGCCTGGCCTCAATGCAATACTCGTATGTTCATTAAGCAAATATTTTTAAGCACCTTTTATGTACTAGGTGCTGGGAGTATAGATACAAATATGGTGGATTTTGACACTGCCTTCATGGAACAGTCTGCTTTTGAAGAAGAAAAAGCCATGCCTTTCATCCGTGTTCCTCCATATGTTGGCTTAACATGGTTTTGCACAACTTGTGCTTGTAGAATTGAACAAAAGAAAATAGCAAATACAGTTAAGAAGAAAACAACACACGTGCTGTTGGCAGCTGGATCCACTAGGCCTAGCATAGTCCCAGAGTGTGAGACCTGGGATCTTTTCTGTTTTCTCTTTTTCAATTTCTTCTAATTAAAAAACGATAATAATATCCAGAATGGTAGTGAGATATTCTACCTCCCTCTCTGGAAGACATAAAAAAGGCAGGGAAATGTTCCAATTTTAAGCCATTAAACACTTTGGCTTGAATCAAATCAAAAACATTATCTAAACTGTCACACACTAAATACTGTTGACTCTACTAGGGCTATTTATCACTGAAAAGCACTGGATTAGTGGTGTGTTTCTTTGCTTCCTAAGGATTATTGATGATAAGAGCATACAAGTCAGCCAGTGTAGAATGCCAGAAAGAGATATATTACAAGTCATCTCTTTCTTTTTTTAATTATATTTTTAATTACAGAAGTGATATGAAAATACATTCTCCTTTTTCTCTTTTCTTTTTCTTTTTTTTAATTATACTTTAAGTTCTAGGGTACATGTGCACAACATGCAGGTTTGTTACATGTGTATACGTGTGCCATGTTGGTGTGCTGCACCCATTAACTCGTCATTTACATTAGGTATATCTTCTAATGCTATCCTTCCCCCCTCCCCTCACCCCACAACAGGCCCCGGTGTGTGATGTTCCCCTTCCTGTGTCCGAGTGTTCTCATTGTTCAATTCCCACCTATGAGTGAGAACATGCGGTGTTTGGTTTTTTTGTACTCCCGATAGTTTGCTGAGAATGATGGTTTCCAGCTTCATCCATGTCCCTACAAAGGACATGAACTCATCCTTTTCTATGGCTGCATAATATTCCATGGTGTATATGTGCCACATTTTCTTAATCCAGTCTATCATTGATGGACATTTGGGTTGGTTCCAAGTCTTTACTATTGTGAATAGTGCTGCAATAAACATACTTGTGCATGTGTCTTTATAGCAGCATGATTTATAATCCTTTGGGTGTATACCCAGTAATGGGATTGCTGGGTCAAATGGTATTTCTAGTTCTAGATCCTTGAGGAATCGCCACACTGTCTTTCACAATGGTTGAACTAGTTTACAGTCCCACCAACAGTGTAAAAGTGTTCCTATTTCTCCACATCCTCTCATCACCTGTTGTTTCCTGGCAAGTCATCTCTTTCTCCTCCAGAATGTTATCCATTCCCCTCCTTCAATTTCATTTAAGTGTTGACATCAGCTTTCCTCTTCGGCTCCTGCTGGGGATCACTCCCAGTTGATGAGCTAATATGCCTGTCTATCCCTTTCTCTCTACCAGCCGTGTTAATTGGCTGTAAGGGGAGTTCAGAGTTAGGAATACCCCTACACCTCCCTTGCCCCTCACTATGGAGAGTGCTTTGTGCCCCGGCATCCCACCTCTGACATCTTTCCATGGCCTTTCCATTTCATACTCACATAAGTCAGTCTCCAAATCTTATCAATAACTTTCTTCAAATAAAATATTATGTGAGATTCTTACCACCTAGGCAGTGGTAATTATAATTGTTCTCAGTATTTGAAAAACTTATGCTTCTAGAGGTCTGTGAATATTCATATTGATTAAACTAGGTAGGATGAGCGTGTATACAGATCTAGTACTTCTTCTTTCCATATGACCACTCAGAACTGTTGACCCTGCTGCCTACACTCCTATTCCTGCACATCTTTCTTCCTTTGGCTTCCCTGACATTACGCAATTCTGATTACACTATTTCCTCTGTGGCTACAATTGCCTCAGTTTATTTTGCAGAGTCTTCTTTCTCTTTCATTTTATTTTAATTGCTGTTCCTCAGGCTTCTGTCTCTGTCTTATTCCTTATTCGTTCATTCAAATTCCTTTACACAAGTAACCATTTATTTACTAATAACTCTTGGACTGCTCCTGAATTAAGAAACTGTGTTTCTACTGTCTCCTGGACATATTCATTTACATGATTCACCTCACTCAAGTAAATCCAAAGCCAATGCATCATCTCCCTCTTGGCTCCGGATCTCCCCTTCTCTTGTTGTGAATGAAACCACCAGCTACTTCATAATTCAAGCAAGAACACTGGGCTGTCTTCTGGACTTGTCCCTGTCTCACCACCCAAATCCTATCAATAACCCTCCAAACCCTATTTGTGTCCACTGACATTTTACCTGTCTACATACTCATCATCCCTTGCCTGGATTACTAGAAAATCTCATTTCCTGCCTCAAGTCTTGGCACACTCCAGGCCATTCTCTATACCATAGGCAGAGATGATCTTCCTAAAACACATATCAGATCATGTTATTTCTCATCTCCAAATTTTGGGACGGCTTTCCCATTGCTCTTAGGATAAAGGCAAAAGTTAGGTTGGGTGTTATAAGGTCCTCCACTAATAGGCTTCTACCAAGTTCTGCCTAGACTTCTGCTACACTTACACTTTGACATTCTGTCATTCCTGCAGTTCTTAAAAGTTATGTTCTAAAAGTGATACATTTTCTAGAAGTCTGTGCTTCAGCAAGCTTATCCCTTTTCTGGGAACACTCTCCCTTCACCCACACAGGAAGGCTTTCCACACACATTTTTACAATATTTATATGAGTTCTTGGATTAAAGTAGTTTAATTTTTTCTTCTTCTTTTTGCTATTGTATTTTAAGTGTTTAAATGTAATGAACATATATTACTTTTATTACTAAACAGCTAGTCATCAACATATGCATACCGTGTGATTCCACTCTGGATATATACACAATAGAAATGAATATTTTTTCACCAAAAGACTCAATTAATTGTGAGAGAGGTTTTTCCCTTTCAAATTAAAGGTAAATATATTCATATTTTTAAAATAATTTTATTTTATGTTGAGGGGTACTATATGCAGGTTTGCCATATAGATAAACCACTGTCATGGGGGCTCGTTGTACAGATTATTTCATCACCCAGGTACTAAGCCTAGTACCCAATAGTTATTTTTTTAGGATCCTCTCCTCCTCCCAACCTCCACCCTCAAGTAGGCCCCAATATCTGTTGTTTGCCTCTTTGTGTTCATGAGTTCTCATCATTTAGCTCCCACTTATAAGTGAGAACATGCAGGATTTGGTTTTCTTTTCCTGCATCAGTTTCCTAAGGATAATAGCCTCCAGCTCCATCTATGTTCCCGCAAAAGACATGATCTCATTCTTTTTATGGCTGCATAGTATTCTATAATGTATATGTGCCACATTTTATTTATTCAATCTGTCATTGATGGGCATTTGGGTTGATTCCCTGTCTTTGCTATTGCAAATAGCACTGTAATGAATATTTGTGTGCCTGTGTCTTTATGATAGAACAATTTCTATTCCTTTTAGTATATAATTATTATATAACCCAAGTTCTACAGTATTTCTGGGTTGAATGGTAGTTCTGTTTTTAGCTCTTTGAGGAATCACCACCCTGCTTTCCACAATGGTTGAACTAATTTATATTCCCACCAATAATGTATAAGGGTTCCCTTTTCTCCTCAGTCTTACCAGCATCTGTTATTTTTTTACTTTTTAATAATAACTATTCTGACTGGTGTGAAATGGTATCTCATTGTGGTTTTGATTTGCATTTCTTTGATGATCAGTGATGTTGAGCTTTTTTCCATATGACTGTTGGCAGTGTGTATGTCTTCTTTTGAGAAGTATTTCTTCATGTCCCATGCCCCCCTTTTTTAATGGAGTTGTTTTTCCTTGTAAGTTTGTTTAAGTTCTTTATAGATACTGGATATTACACCTTTGTTAGATGCATAGATTGTAAATATTTTCTCCCATTCTGTAGGTTGTCTGTTTATGCTGTTGATAGTTTCTTTTGCTGTGCAGAAGCTCTTTAGTTTAATTAATTAGTTTAGCTCTATTTGTCAATTTTTCCTTTCTTATAATTGCTTTTAACGTCTTTATCATGAAATCTTTGCCTGTTCTTGCATCCAGAATGGTATCGCCTAGGTTGTTTTCCAGGGTTTTTATAGCTTTGGGTTTTATATTTGTCTTTAATCCTTCTTGAGTTGATCTTTGTATATGGCATTTGAAAATGGTCCAGTTTCAATCTTCTGCATATAGCTAGCCAGTTTCCCAGCAACATTTATTGAATAGGGAGTCCTTTCTCCATTGCTCATTTTTGGAAGCTTTTTCAAAGATGAGATGGTTATAGGTGTATGGTCCTATTTCTGGAGGCTATATTCTGTTCCACTGGCCTATGTGTCTGTTTTTGTACCAGTACCATGCTGCTTTTGGTTATTGTAACCTTGTAGTTTAAAGTCAGGTAACATTATGCCTCCAGCTTTGTTCTTTTGCTTAGGATTGCCATGGCTATTCAGGCTCCTTTTTAGTTCCATATAAATTTTAAAATGTTTATTCTAGTTCTGTCAAGAATATCAATGGTACTTTGATAGAAATAACATTGACTCTGTAAATTGCTTTGGGTAATATGGACATTTTAATGATATACATTCTTCTTATCCATCAGCATGGAATGTTTTTCCATTTGTTTGTATTATTTCATTCCTTTGAGCAGTGTTTTGTAATTCTCACTGTAGAGTTCTTTCACCTCCCTGGTTAGCTACATTTCTAGGTAATTTATTTATTTATTTATTTTGTGGAAATTGTGAATGGAATTGCATTCCTGATTTCGCTCTCAGTTTGGCTGTCATTAGTGTATAAGAACGCCAGAGACTTTTGTATGCTGATTTTGTATCCTAAAACTTTGCTGAAGTTATTTATCAGCTGAAGAAGCTTTGGGCCAAGACTACAGGACTACAGGGCTTTCTTTCTTTTTTTTTTTTTTTTGAGATGGAGTCTTGCTCTATCGCCCAGGCTGGAGTGCAGTCGCGCAATCTCGGCTCACTGCAAGCTCTGCCTCCCGGGTTCACGCCATTCTCCTGCCTCAGCCTCTCTGAGTAGCTGGGACCACAGGCACCCACCACCACACCCAGAGGGCTTTCTATATATGGAACCGTGTCATCTGCAAATAGGGACAGTTTGACTTTCTTTATTCCTATTTGGATGCCTTTATTTCTTTCTCTTGCCTGATTGTTCTGGCCTGGACTTGCAATACTATGTTGAATAGGAGTGTTGAGAGAGGACATCCTTGTCTTGTATCAGTTTTCAAGGGGAATGCTTCCAACTTTTCTGCATTCAGTATGATGTTAGCTGTGGGTTTGCCATAGATGACTTATTATTTTGATGTTTGTCCCTTCAATACCTAGTTTACTGAGAGTTCTTAACATAAAAAGACATTGAATTTTATCAAAAGCCTTTTCTGCATCTATTGAGATAATCATGTGGTTTTTGTCTTTAGTTATATTTATGCGATGGATTACATTTATTTATTTGTGTATGTTGAACCAAACTTGCATTCCAGGGAAAAAGCCTACTTGATCATTTTGGATTAACTTTTTGATGCACTGCTGGATTTGGTTTGCAAGTAGTTTATTAAGGATTTTTGCATTAATATTCATCAAGAATATTGGCCTGAAGTTTTCTGTTTTTGTTGTGTGTCTGCCAGGTTTTGGTATCAGGATGATGCTGGCCTCATTGAATGAGTTGGGAGGAGTCCCTCCTTCTCAATTTTTAAAATTAGTTTCAGTAGAAATGACACCAGATCTTCTTTGTACATATGGTAAAATTCAGCTCTAAATCCATCTGATCCTGGGCTTTTTGGGGGGTTGGTAGGGTATTTATCATTTATTCAATTTCAGATCTCATTTTTGGTGTGTTCAGGGAATCAAATTCTTCCTGGTTTAGTTTTTGGAGGTTGTATTGTCCAGGAATTTATCCATCTTTTTAAGGTTTTCTAGTTTGTGTGAATAGAGGTGTTCATAGTAGTTTCTGACGGTTATTTTTATTTCTGTGTGGTGAGTGGTAACATTTCCTTTGTTGTTTCTAATTGTGTTTATTTCAATCTTCTCTTTTCTTCTTTATTAGTTTAGCTAGCAACCTATCTATCTCATCATTTTTTTCAAAAAACCTACTCTGGGCTCACTGATCTTTTTTTTTTTTTTTTTTACATTTTCAGCTCATTTAATGAGGTTACAGTGTCCTTGAAATTAAAATCTGGCAACCGTATCAAAATATTGCAACTGAATTTCACTCATGAACATAGATACTAATGTACTAAACAGAATTTTATCAAATAATAAATTATAACCAAATTTGGATTATTCCAATTTGGAATAATCCAAGGAATGCAAGGATGGTTTAACATTAGAAATTAATGTGTGTAACTTAACATACTAATACAATGTGTTAATTAGTGTAATTTTTTTTCTTTCTTTCTTTATTTATTTATTTTTTTTTAATTATACTTTAGGTTTTAGGGTACATGTGCACAATGTGCAGGTTTGTTACATATGTATCCATGTGCCATGTTCTTTTTTTATTAACTTTTTTGCACACAAAACAATAAACATTTTCTAAAAATACATACAAACAAAAAGATGCATATCAAACATATTAGGAAGGTTGCACATGGGAAGACGGGGAATAGAAATGGGGGGTGGGAATGAAAGAAAATAAATGAGAGAGGGACTTTGTAGGGATCAATGATAATAACTCAATCCTCTATTTGACAAAGAAGAAGGAGAAAGAAGAGGAAGAAAAAGAAAGTGGAATAAAGGATCAGAAAAGGAGGAAAATAGAAAAAATTAGAGTATGACTCCAGGGTAGACCTGTTTTGTTGTCGCTGGGTTGGTTGGTTGGTTTGTCTGTTGTATTTTTCATATGTTTCGCCATGTTGGCCAGGCTGGTCTCGAACTCCTAGCCTCAAGTGATCAACCCACCTCTGCCTCCCAGAGTGCTGGGACTACAGGCGTGAGCCACCACGTCCAGCCCCCACATTGCTTCTGGATTCCGTGGTAGACCTCCCAGATGGGACAGCTGGGCAGAGGCGCTCCTCACTTCTTCCCAGATGGGGTGGCCGGGCAGAGGCGCTCCTCACCTCCCAGACGATGGGCAGCCAGGCAGAGATGCTCCCCACCTCCCAGAAGGGGCGGTGGCCAGGCAGAGGCTGCAATCCCAGCACCCTGGGAAGCCAAGGCAGGCGGCTGGGAGGTGGAGGCTGCAGCGAGCCAAGACCACGCCACCGCACTCCAGCCCGGGGCAACACTGAGCACGGAGTGAGTGAGACTCCGTCTGCAGTCCCAGCACCTCGGGAGGCCGAGGGGGGCAGACCACTGGAGGTCAGGAGCTGGAGACCAGCCTGGCCAACATGGCGAAACCGCGCCTCCAGCCAAAGGAGAAAAAGCAGGCAGGGGTGGTGGCGCGCACCGGCAATCCCAGGAAGCCCGCAGGCCAGGGCAGGAGAATCATGGGAGCCGGAGGCAGGGAGTCTGCAGCGAGCCGACTGTACTCCAGCCTGGGCCACAGAGGGAAGAAAGAAAGAAAAAGAAAGAAAGAGAGAGAAAACGAAAGAGAGAAAGGGGGTGGGGGAGGCAGGGAGGCAGGCAGGCAGGCGGGCAGGCAGGCAGGCGGGCAGGCGGGCAGGCGGGCAGGCGGGCAGGTGGGCAGGCGGGCCTCACTGATCTTTTGAATGGTTTTCCATGTCTTGATTTCCTTCAGTTCAGCTTGGATTTTCGTTACCTCTAATCTGCTAGCTTTGGGGTTGGTTTACTCTTGCTTCTCTGATGCTTTCAGTTGTAATATTAGGTTGTTAATTTGAAATATTCCCTTTCGTTGTTGGTGTTTAGTGCTATACATTTCCCTGTTAACACTCTTTCAGCTGTACCCCAGAGATTCCAGTATGTTGTATCTTTGTTCTCATTAGTTTCAAAAAACGTCTTGATTTTTGCCTTAATTTCATTATTTAATCAAAAGTCACTCAGAAGCAGGTAGTTTTATTTCCATGTAATTGTATGGTTTTGAGCAATTTTTAAAGTTTTGACTTCTATATTGCACTGTGGTCCAAGAGTGTGTTTGGTGTGATTTTGGTTCTTTTGCATTGCTAAGGATTGTTTTACGTCTGACTGCTAGTCAATTAATAGAGTATGTGCCATATAGCGATGAGAAGAATGTATATTCTCTTGTTTTGGGCTGGAGAGTTCTGTAGAGGTCTGATAATATAATTCTCTACAGATCAGATTCATTTTAATGTTGAGTTCAGGTCCAAATATCTGTTAATTTTTCACCTCAATGATCTGTCTAATATTATCAGTGGAGTGTTGAAGTCTCCCACCATTATTGTGTGGGATTCTAAATCTTTTTGTAGGTCTCTAAGAACTTGCTTTATGAATCTGGGTTATCCTGTGTTGGACGTGTTATATTCATATTTTTAAAATAGTGCCTGTTACCAGATTAAAGTTACACTGTACTCCTCTGTACTATCTTTGCTATTTCCTATGAATGTGTTCCAAAATAAAAAAATAAAAAATATTATAGTTACTGACATAAACATTATCTAGTAATTTAAGATAGCATTCCTCTGAAAATTAAAATTCAGTTGGCAACTGAGTACATAATAGAAAATACATCATTCGTAAGATCTGTCTTCAGTGTTACTTTATGATTTTAGAAAATACTTTAAATAAATCATTCAAGTTATACCTATTGAAATATAAATATCAGAGTGGTAAATGTCAACATATTAGAATAAATATTTTCTTTTCCTGGCTCCTAAATCTAAGTGAATCTAGAAGTTCATAGACTAAGAAGCTTTAATATGACAACTAGAATGCAAATATATCAAGTGTGATAACATCTCAAAGATAAATGATGATTGTGTAAGAAAGGAGATGTGGGCCAATTATTGCTTTTTTGAAAAGTGCCTCATTTCAGTCCCCATAAAGATAGTCAGAGGAGGACATGGGAGAGGAAAGAGAACTGATATTCCTCTCAGGGGTACATGGCAGAGCCAAGGCTAGATTCTGCATGGCAGTCACCAACAATCATCTCTTCTTTGAGCACATTCTCCTTCCTGCTTCTGTGTCCTCTCCTCTCTTCACTTATATCTCCTTCATGTCCAGCTCTCCTCATCTGCCCATGCAATCAATCCATCAGTCATACAAATAAAAATTATAACAGTATATGATATAATCTATAAATGGAAGGTATCATTAACAATAATGCTCCACTTGGAAGTCTTGGTGTCTCCCCAGGATCTTATGGCCAACACAGAGCTCTTTCCCTCTGCAAACCAGCTCACACCCAAGGCTTCCTCTGTTGGGTAGATGAGACCATTATTCACCTAGTTGCTCAAGTCAAACACCAGTAACTTATCCTCAGTTTCTCCCTATCCTTGCCACAATGCCACTTAATACATCAAGTCCTCGTATATTTACATTCAAAATGCATCTAAAACCTGTCTGCTTTTCTCTGTCTTCACTGCAACTACCTTATTCTAAACATCATCATTTCTTACTTGGATTATTACAACAGTTTCCTTGCTTCTATTCTACACAACAGCAAGGGTAATCTTTAAATAAAAAAAATAAATAAAAATAAATAAATAAATAAATAAATAAATAAAATCACATTGTTGTCCTGCTTAAATTCTCCAACAACTTCTCACCATAGCTAGAATAAAGTACAGACCCTTTACTATGGCCTCTCAGGGTTCTCAAACTCTGGCCTATCCCTGCCTATCATGTGGCACTGACTCTGCTCCAGCTGCTCAGGTCTTCTTTCTCATCCTCAAGCATGCTAATCTCCCTTCTGATGGAGAGTCTTGTGCTCTGCCTGGAATGCTCTGGCCCCAGAGTTATGCATGGTTTCAAGTTACAGTTAACTACCATCACCAGCTGAATTCCCAAACCAAATGAACCCCTATAATACGAAATAATTACTGTGTCCATTTATTTATTGTCTATTGCCTGCCCATGCCATGTAAACTCAAAGTGAGTGAGGATCACTGGTTTTCCTGGTCCCTAGAATAGTCTGGCACGTAGTAGACTCTTTAAAAGAATGTGGTGACAATTTATTTTGTCAATTTTTTCCTCTCTTGACTTTCATCAAGATGACTAAACTTGGAGAAAATGAGAAGAAAATAAAAGAGATCAAGAAATAATAATCTCAAGACAAATAGAACAGTTCTAGATTCAAATGTTTAATATGAAATAAAAAGTAATGAGCTGAGTGTTATTACCGAATGAGATCTATGCAAGTCATGTGCAGGCAGAGTTCAATGGAGACATCTATTAATTTTTCTTATTATGACTATTATGCAAATGCTTTTGTTTTCTTTTTATTGTGAGTATTATTTTCCATAGTAGATTTGGGTGAAGTAATAACTGTGGGGGTTTTTGCAAGGAGCATTAACATTTTATACTTGAGCAAGAAAAAAATGAAATCAAAATATTGCTTACTCTGTAACTACTGCCACACTGCCCAACTTCCCCTGATTGCTATGAGTCTATTTCCATCTGAGGTATCAACGCTTCTTTTTTTGAAAAAGAGACCACTGGAGAAGGAGAGGGGGAGATTTAAGTAATCATTCATTGAACTTTGCATATAAAATAGTACTATACATTACCAAGGCCCACCTTAGGATTGGGGAATTTCTCTGTCTCATTTTTTAATGTATATTTGTTATTTATGAGTCATATATATTAAAAGTTACCCTTTATAAGACTTCAGTCAAAGCTATGAATCAAAATCTTTGCATTTGTTTTTGGAGCAGAGAGGTTTCTATTTACCTAAGTTGTGTTCTTTTGTTTGTAGAAAAACGATTGCTGACATGAATAGCAGCTTTGTTACCTTATTACCCAATGCAAATAAGAGAATAATGAACAGTCATTTTACGTGACTAGTAAGAAAGAAATTAGTTACTGTGCTTAAAATATGGACTGAGCTGTTATTCTGTCATTCCACAGAACTCTGAGCCAGTTGTTGAAGAGCTCCACTCAGGTTGATCGTAAGTTAGAAAAGCTCGTCAAGTTTTATCTGATGACAAAACAAGTTTGGTCAAAGAACAACCCAGATAGTCAATATGGTAAGAAAGAAAAGCAGGCATCTTTTGTTTGTCTGACATAACTATTTGTTTGTAACACCAGGATATCATCTTATATCTAGCCTCAGCCTTGGGCCAAATTATGACCCAAAGGTTTAGTAAAAAGAAATTTGTTCTCTCCAGAATTTCAGATTTACTGCTGTATGTTTTCTCTATTTTCTGCTCAAGAAAAGGTAAGATGCTTCTGGACTGTGATGCAATCATGGGAATCCACGAAGGGCAGAATGTTGTAATGAAAAAAAATCCCAACCTGAGAATCAGGAACTTGTTTTCTAACCCTCTGTAACTTCTCTGGAGCTCATATTCCTGGATGCAAAATAAGCATAGGCATCTTCTAGGTTCCATTAAGCTCTAAAAAGGAATAAGTCATGCAGTAGAGCTTCCCTAGGTGGTAAATTAAGATTCTATCTACACTGAGTTACTAAGAGAATAACAAAGGCATTATATATTTTTAATAAGTATCTCATTTACTAAATTGTCCCAAACGTTGCTGTTATTTACTGGAGGTACTTATTAAAAATATTATTTGCCAAAAATGCAACACAAAGAGTAGAAAATCTGCCAAAGTTCAGTTCAATGTAACCAATATTTATTGAGATTCCAATTCCTGGGAAGCTTTAGCTTGACCTTAGACAACACCATGCAGAGTTGTTTCTCAATATTGCAGATTTATTATACATAGTGGATTTATTTCTACAGTTAGAAACAGTTTCCCTCATTCTTTAGTAATACACATTGAGCTCTTTCAGAAGGCAGGAGAGGGGGACAGTTTTGAATACCCTAAACTTTCTAAATTATACCCTTTGATTCAAAACCTTTACTTTCATCAAATGCACTTCATATTTATATTCTTATATATGGAGGAAACCTTGGGGCAGCAGAGCTAGTTCATATACAGAAAGAAAATCTTTGCACCAAGGTCAGATTAACTGAAAGAAAAAACATGTAGAGAATATGTATCCATAAGGAGACTGAAGCCAGTGATAAAGCAGTTTTGAAATGGTCAGAACCCAGACAACATGTTTAAGCCTGAAAGTCTGAAATCTGGGACAGCACAGAGATCTTTTGGTAAGTAGGTCAGTGGAAGAAAAAAGAGTTTTGCAGTGTACATCATGGTCTCAAATGAGTATGCTTGGATTTGCATACTTACATAAATTCAAAACCCTTTTTTTCTTTTATTTTTTAATTGACAGGTAATACTATATGCATTTATAGTGCACAACATGATGTTTTGTAGTTCATATACATTGTGGAATTGTCAAATCTAGCTAATTAACATGTGCACTACCTCACGTAGTTATTTTTGTGGTAAGGGCACATAACATCTACTCTAGATTTTTCAAGAACATAATATATAATCATTGACCACAGTCACCTTGCTTTCTAGTAGATCCCTTGAAATTTATTTTTTCTATCCTGCTGTAAGTATGTATCCTTTGGCCAGCATCTCCCCCTACCCTCACCACCCCCAGCCTCTGGTAACCACCATTCCACTCTGCATCTATGTGATCAAATTTTCAAGATTCCACATATAAGTGAGATTATGCAGTATTTGTCTTTCTGTGCCTGGCTTATTTCACTTAACACAATGTCCTCCAAGTTCATCCACATAGTCACCAATGTCACCAATGGCTGAATAGTATTCCATTGTGTATATATACCTCATTTTCTTTATTCATTCATCCATTGATGGACACTTAGTTTCCACCCAGGTTTCTACCAATACCCTCTTTGGTGTATTCTATACCAACCCTGGCTAGTCCCACAGCACTGCCACCAGATATTACTACTTAAGTGGAAATGAGAGCCCATTTCCTTCTATTAACATGCCATTAATACACAAAGAGTCTCTGCAGGGCCTTTGCACACTTGCTGTTCCCTGTGCTTGGAATGTTCTTCACCCAGATATATATATGTATGCTCACTCTCTCATTTCCTTCAAGTCTGAGCTCAAATATTCAATGAGAGGCCTACCTCCCTCCTTTTAGGATAAGCATTCTCCTATGAATGTGTATTTCTTCCTCAGCTATATTTTTTTCATAGCCCTGGTAACTCCCAACATATATACTTATCCAAATACATTCATTTGTTTTTATTTTTTGCTTGTGTCTGTGACTAGAATGTAAGCTCTAGAAGAGCAGAGACATTTATTTGTCCATTATTGTATCCCAGATCCTATAATACTGCTGGCATATAGTAGGTGCCTAACAAACACACACCTGTCTAATTTGTTGAATGTGTTAATTAAATACATTCAATACATTTGATCATCCTTTAAAACAAGCTAAAACACTGGGCAGGTGGAAAAACAGTCAAGGCAATTTCTGCCACCTGGTTTTTCCTCTGCCATCCCTTCCAAAGGCTTGAAAATGGCTTCATCTCAAAAAACAATTACAGATCATGGACAATGTAAAAGCGTATTTGTTCCTTATTTTCTGGAGATGACTATAAACCTGTAATTTTCCTAGAAGGAAAGTTTATAAGGCGTGTTTTAAATCTTTAATTGTTCTGATAGTGAAGCAGTGGCTAAAGTTTAGGGATAGGGCCTCAATGAGGAGGTAACTGATATATAAAATGACATGCATCTCTCCATCCCTCCTTTATAAAAAATTCCAACCTTGGTTTTGTCAGTCTGGCTTAACTGGTCAAGTTCAGGAAGCTTGTTAAAGCTTTCAAAATACAAATAAATCTAACAGTTATTTAGATACTCTTCTCTTCCTCAAGCTCTGCTGGAGGTCACAAGAAACGTGCAGTGTAATTTCTTAGCTTGAGAGATCCCAAAGAGAATAAAACGAAAAGAGGAAGAAGATCATGTTAACTTGATCCTTCCCTCTTGGGTTTGGATGCAAGTGACTAAAATTCTGGGAGCATTGCCAAGTTTTAGTCTCCTGAATGATCCTTGATAGAATACCCCCCAGAGGAGATTTGCAAGGTATTTTATTGAGTTCCTGCTTGAGTCAGAAAGTATGTTCTGTTCAGGTGACTTGAAATCATTATTTCCATTTCCAATCCTAGTTTCTAGATAGCCTGGTGAACTCATCTGCCTGAATGTTCCATTCACATCTTGATAATTCCTTAGTCCCTGCATTAAACTACAGGGGGTCATGGGGCTGCATATATTCTTTGTGTGTATATATTAAATAATACTGGGCCAAGCAAAATAATTTATCTGCTTCATCCAGGAAATACCCTTTCCTGACAGTTAAGGCTGTGAGCCAGACAGCTTATTTATGAAGACTAAATAGTTTCTCATCCAGACTTGCTTCAAGACCTTTGCCTCACTGTCCTCACTCATCTCTACTACACTCCTTCTTGCAGAACCTGCCTTAAAATCACTTAGCCCAGGTCCGGAAATGCTATAAACTCCTTGCCTGAATCTAGCATTTTGAAATATCACTAAAACTGGATAGTGCTCTAATAAACTTAACATTGTATGATCAATAGAAATGAATAGCCAACGGCCAAAGTGCAGTTTTAATCTGACCTCATTATTTCCTCTCCAAACTTACTCTTTCTCCTTTGATGACATTAGAATCCAACCAACAGAGTCCACGAAACAGAATTATTCTTCACTACTCCCTCTGACCTTCAATAACTAACCAATCCTGAAGTTCTACTAATTTTGTCAACTTTCCACTTTCAATATATTCCTGCCGTCTTCCTACTCTTTTTCATCCCATTGTCTTTTTCCAGAGAGTGCAGTGGGCCATTTGGTCATGCAACCACCTCTGGTTCAATCTAGCCTCCAAAGCCACCACACCTGTCTAATTTTTGTATTTTTAGTAGAGACAGGGTTTCACCAGGTTGATCAGGCTGGTCTCGAACTCCTGACCTCAGGTGGTCCACCCGCCTTGGCCTCCCAAAGCGCTGGGATTATAGGCATGAGCCACTGCCCCAGGCTGCCTAATTAAATTGAAAGGAGTTTAATTGAGCAATGAATGATTCATGAATTGGGCAGCCCCCAGAATCACAGCAGATTCAGAGACTCCAGCGCAGGCACATGGTGGGAGATTTAGGGACAGCAAAAGGAAAGTGAGGTACAGAAAATGGAAGCGAAGTAGAGAAACAACTGGATTGCATAAAGTTCTCCAGTTGCCTTATTTGAATAGGATTTGAGTAGTTGGGTGCATTTGATTAGCCAAAACCCAGTGATTGGCATAGTTGTGGGCTACGGACGATTTACAACTCCACTTGTTATAGTTCACAATGTACAGAAAAACCTTTAGGCCGAACTTAACTATGTAAGGAGGCAGCTTTAGTCTCATCTTGATTTAACAATTCCATAGATGCTATCTAAATCCATATCTCCATGGATGATAGTTTTGGAGACTTCCTACCCCTTCTCCTTTCCCCATGGATTGGGAAACAGGAATTGCTGGGCTCTCCTGCCTGAATGATATATTCCCTTTCTTATACAATACCACCACCTCGCCTTCACTTCCGTGGTTGCCGTTATTGCTGCTGTAATACTGGTTGTAACATGGGGGATTTTGCTTAGGCCATGGTGGAAGGAAGATGAGTTTTAAGCATTAAAGATGATTTTGAAGGAATAAGTGGTATTTATCGACCTATAGTCCCATGGCTACCTCCTCATTTCATTTGCCACAGTTTTTAATATTTTTACCAACAGCTTGACATCCCTTGATTTGTCCTCTTTTTTCTAAAACAATTTGTGCTCTCTTTTCTAAAACAAAGTGCCAATTTGATGTCTGGAAATACAGTGTCTAGACCTTGGCTTGCAGAGTTCTCAGAGGAAGGAGCAACTGAGAAGGGCTTCAGTCATCTGCCTGCCTAGGCAGCCCTGCTAGAGAGCCTTCTCATGGAAGAAAATCTGAGCCCCTGGTGAGAAATTCCCAGGTCCTGAGAACTCAGAATTACGGACCTATAACACGAACTATATGTAGGCTGGGAGAAGAAGCACATGGGCCTCTCTTGTCATTTAAGAAAATTCTTACTGATCTTAATGCTTACATTTTTAGGTCAATAGCAGGAAGGACATGACCTACCACAGAAACAATGATTTGATTTTTGTTTTTGTTTTATGGGCTTCTTTTCCTCCTATATCAGCAGATGACAATATGAGAGGAGATTAAATTCTAAGGGGGTGAAGAAACTAACCTCAGAATTTAAAACTGAAGTACCATTTTTTAAGGATAACAGTTAACATCTGTGGGATGCTGACCATGACCATATTTACAAGGCCTTAGAAGATAGATGTCATTATGACATTAATTTTACCGAAGAAGAAAGAGAGGTAGTACAGAGTGTTGAAATCACTTTCCCAAGGTCACACAGCACCTAAATGGCAGAGCCTGGCTTTATCCCTGAGCCTACGTGCTAAAGCATTTTTACCAGGGTTTGTGAAAATGTATTCTATAGGAAAGTAGTCCCACAAGCTGCTCCAATAAAAAAATTATTTTAGAGTCATTTGAGCCCCCTTAATACCTAGCAATTCACTACGAACAACAGCAAATAAAGGCTCTGAAGAAACTTGTTTAACTTAATATTACACGGACTTTCACAAACTTACTTGAGCATGGCACACTTTTCCACCTAACTACCACCAATACCTTAGGAAACACATAGTAGCAGAAACACCTGTCAGAAGACAGTGTCTCAGACTCCCTTCACATCCTTTCTGGCTCCAGACCCAGCATATTACAAAGGTGCTCCATATTTCCCAAGTGAGTCATGAAATAGAAACTCTGTCAGGAGTCTCTAAACATGTATGGAAGATTTGTATGTGTAGTCTTTAGTTTTACCTGGTTGCAAAGTCTTCCAGGATAGGCATGTCAAATTCCATTTATAAAAGCTCAAGGAAAGTGCTAGGCAAGGATCAGAACTGCTCTGTGCCTTCCTGAAAATCTGTGCCCAGCTGGCTGCCCTTTGAGGTCAGCCAAAGTGTCTACCGGCAGGCGATGTGAAAAACTCAGCTAGTGAGTCTGTAAAGAAGAAAAAGGCAAAGTTTAGCTGGCGTTAGTCCTTTTGCTTTCAAAAATATAGGCATCCTACAGGACTCAGAGAGACAACAATTATCAGGCACAAAGTTCTTGCATCTCACATCAGGGCACACAGTGGTGCTTACGAGTTGTGCTGATTTGGACAAATTATTCACCTCTCTTTACTTTATTTGGACAAATTATAAAGCTTTCTTTAGCTTCTTCCAATGAAAATAAGTAATGAAAGTCCCATTCCAAAAGGCCCTTATGAGGGTTAAGCAAGATAATGCAGGTAAGGTGCCAGCACACAGTAAAATGCTCATTAAATTTGGCTATTATTAAGGCAGTCCAAGCAGTTGTGCAGAAATTCAGTTCTACATGGACTCAGGCAAGTTACTGACTCCTTTCAGGAGCCTGCTCTCAAGTCTTGAGAGTTTTCCCAGTAGCCCCTTGGCCTTTCAAAGAAAATGGTGGGGAAAGAGTGGTGTCATTAAGTGGAAACAATACAGGAAGGTGACAGCTACCCTGTACCTGACTCACAGGTTCTGACAGAAAGAGGGTGGGTATCCAATTCCAGGACTTTCTAGTCTCACCAGTATTCAAAGCATTTAACGGAAATACAAATTAGAGTTCCCTGAATAAAGGAGAGCTTGGTGCTAATCAGGAACAGACTTCTTTTAATCATTATGTTATTTACCAATGCAAGGTCACGGTGGGAAGTGCCTTCAAACGATAGTAAAAAGTAGTAATAGCTAAAATGTAGTGAGCTCTTACTGTTCAGTCTCTGAGCTAAGCACTTAATGTACATTTTCATATTTGATGTTCTCAGCAACCTAATGATGTAGGTACTATTTTTATATCAATTTTCCAGACAAGATAATAGATCCTTAGGTCAAGGAAGCAGCCTGAGGTCACACACCAGGTAAATGTGTTGGTGCCTTGATCTGATTCCAGGAGTTTCCATTCTAGAGTCAGTATTTTTAATAACTTCGCTCTACTACCTACTCAAGCCAAACCCACTAGCCTGCTGAGATAATTCAGTTTAAGTGGCTTCTAAAAAGCTGTGTACATATGATGTATAAGCAGCTTTTTAATGACCAGAGAAACAGCTGAAATGTTATCCTTTAGCTCAAGGTGTGCAGCTGTGTTTCACTAACACTTTATCCACATTGTACTCATTTCCAACCATCAGAAACTCTTGTGTTACTTGAGTAGTGCCAACTGGATAATTCACTTGTCAAAAAATAATCCTAACTGCATATTCCCTGTTTGTGAGTCTTCCCATTCTCTAGCTAAGGTTAATTCCTCAGTACTACAATTGCTGTTTTCAGCTAACAGGTAATAATCCTACCATGCAGTGCTCCTTAAAAGGAGAGGCGGTAATGCAGTTGCCCACCCCAAAGTCATATGGATGTTAGGTGGATATATTATGTAATAATGTAATTAGATCATTATACTGAAAGCAATCAAAATCAACCCTAGAATTTCTATCTCCTGAAACTAGGGGTCTTGCGACTAAATTGATTGGCTATTTGTTTTGGTATTGGAAAAGTCTTGCCTCTCGATAGATTTCTTTTTTTAAATTCTGAAGAGAGTCCATTTTTTATCTTACATATGTAACACTTCTGCGTCACATATATAAAGAATTTAAAAGAACAAAATCTTACATTTTAATTTGAAAATAAAGTATAAGATACTTAAGAAAATTTAAAATAAAAATGTTGATGCAAATAGTGACCACAACCAAGCAGCTATAATATTGCCTCTTTCAGCCCCTATCTCGTGCAGCCCAGCAATCTTCTTAGTTCATGTTACTTGCCATCTAGATTTGCTAAAGTTGATATACAGCATTTCTGAATTGGGATGGAGGCAAGTGATGATAGTCTTACTTACATAGTGTTTTCTATGTGGCGGATACAATTTTTATTTAATCTTTATTACAACCCTGTGGCAATGGCAAAGAAAGTGAGGCTATGAGGCAAAAGGATGTGCAGCAATTCTCCTGAGGTCACATAGCTTGCTAGAGGCAAAGCTGGGAATTAAGCTCGGAACATGCGGCTGCGAACTCTGAGCTCCTCATCACAACTCTCTGACTCAGTGTGACTCTCAAAATGTCAGCTTCAAGCCCAAGGCAACTCCTTGGAAATACGGGGCCCTAGGTAAGAAAGTTCATGCTCTGGACTTCCAGTCAGGAGAGATTTCAAGAGCTACCAAGATTAAGCATGACTGGAAAGATACAAACTGACTGGCCTAACCAGAGCCTGCCAGAACAAGCCCGCCTCACAGAACTGCCTTCCCCCAAGAAAGCATTAGGTCAGGAGGACAGCTCAGAGGTGCTGATGGGTGCACACCCCACCTTACCGGCCTGCAGTGTTCATGTTTCAAGACAGAAGAGTCTCTGGTGTATCCGAGACCTTCTCCCTGCCAGGGTAGTCCCTAGAGAATGTGCAGTGTTACATCAAGTGACTGATGGAGACTGAGGGTAATCATAGATTCCTGTTTTCAAAAAAAAAAATATATATATATATATATATATATATTCTAAAGTTCCTTATTGGTAGCTATTCTTGATTTTCACTTCCTTCAGGCTTGCCTAAAATATCTTTTGTGCTTTTTCTTTTTTTTTTTTTTTTGAGATGGAGTCTGGCTCTGTCGCCCAGCCTGGAGTGCAGTGGCGTGATCTTAGCTCACTGCAAGCACTGCATCCTGGATTCACGCCATTCTCCTGCCTCAGCCTCCCGAGCAGCTGGGACTACAGGCACCCGCCACCTCACCCGGCTAATTTCTTATATTTTTAGTAGAGATGGGGTTTCACCATGTTAGCCAGGATGGTCTCTATCTCCTGACCTCATGATCCACCCACCTTGGCCTCACAAAGTGCTAAGATTACAGGCGTGAGCCACAGCACCTGGCCAAAATATCTTTACATACTTCATTTTCATAAAAATTCTAGTATTACACATTGATTTTGACTTTTCAAACTGGGAAATGTGTTGACCATTAAAGTCAACTGGTTAACCCATGAAAACCAGCCAAACGAGTTACAGTGGATACTGTGCATGTATGCCTTGCTTTGACTCAGACACAGGGCATCGCTGAAGTTTAAGATGTGACGAGCTGGCCCCTAAATCCCTGATATTCCTCAATCATGGTCACTGGGACCATGTGATATGTACCAATAAGCTTGGGATGAATAGGGGCCTTTGTGCTATGAAAACAGACTAATCTCTAGGCCTACTCTATGCCAAATAACGTCAGTTCATGAGCTGACACTGCCAATACCATTTGTTGCATTCACAGCAAACTGGAAAATCGTTGCTAAACTGCATGAAGTATAATAATAAAAAATTTAGAAAGTGGTTGGAAATGGTGGCTCACACCTGTAATCCCAGCCCCTTTTGAGGCTGAGGCCAGCGGATCTCTGAGGTCAGGAGTTCGAGTCCAGCCTGGCCAACGTGATGAAACCCCATCTCTGCTAAAAATACAAAAAAATTAGCTGGGCATGGTACCAGCTACTTGGGAGGCTGAGGCAGGAGAATCGCTTGAACCCAGAGGGCAGAGATTGCAGTGAGCTGAGATCATGCCATTGCCCTCCAGCCTGGGTGACAAGAGTGAAACTCCATCTCCAAAAAAAAAGAAAAAATTAATTAATGCCAGATCAAGAATCTTGTCTTATGACTTTGCCAAGTAACTTTGAGTGAAACTATGTGTACAGAGATTATTTTCAATGCAAACTTTCTTGAACATCTGTGAGTGAGAAAACATGTCAGCTTCTTGGAATATAAAGTAAGACAGAGTCACCTCCAGTAAAACACTGGTAACATAGTGTTGGTGGAAGCAACAAATGTCCACAACGTTTAATTAAAAGGGAGCAAAATTGTCTTCTTTCCTCTCTGATGGAGACTTAATTTGATGTTAACTTAGAGTGCTGATTTATAAATAAACAGTTTACTCTCTCAGCCTTAGAATTTGGACAAAGAGATGGAGATCATACCATTCTCAACTTTTTTAAAGTTTTTGATGGTGACAAAATCATAATAGAAATACTCATTGGAAGAAAAAGAATATTTATGATGCAAGGTAAAGAAATTCTCATGTAAAAACAAAAACAAACAAACAAAGAACACCTGAGGGGTAACAAACCTGCTGCTCCTTCCCCAAGGGCCATTGTCAAATTGCCTAGTTTAGAGACAGTCTGAACAGGGAGGCAAGACATTTATCAATAGTGTGATAGAGGCTGACAGTTGTCAAACCAATATTACCCTGCCGTTTTTTTTCCCTCCTAAGAGGATTCCAATTTGACCGTGTGCTCTTTGGTGACAATGTGAATTCTGCCCCTCAGGAATGAATTATGACTGACTTAAGTCCACGGTGATAATCCTACTCTCTTTTGTCAGTGATTGGTTTAGGGGTTGGCCTGTGGCCTATTTCTGACTAGGTAGATGAGAGGGAAATCTATTAGAGGTTACTGGGAAGGACTCTTTTCCCTGATACATATGTTCCCTTTCTACTAAGGACTTCACCCTGTGAAGGTGTGGTGGTTGGAGTTACCACAGCCATCTTATACCCATGAGGAATGACATTGTCAATGTGATAGGATCAGAAAAGCCTCGATAACATGGTCAAGTTGCTGAGCTGCTCTTAGAACCAACCATCTCATGACTTCCTGTTATGTGAAATCATAATAAACAACTATTTACGCAAATAAGCAAAAAAAATGCCATGTCTCAGTTTCAAAGAGAGCAAAGAGGAAGAGCTGAGATTTCAAACCCAGATACATCTGACTCAAAAGCCATTCTCTGTGGGCGGCAAGCCACCCAGGTGCCGAGGCAAGAGACCAAGGGCACAAGCTGTTCCAATATAATCAAATATATAAAACAACAAGAGTTATACTAGATCTAGATCATAGACATGATTATACATGAATATCATTAATCATTAGTTTGTAGTAATTATTCTTTATTCCAATATTATAGTAATCCTCACTCTACAATCATAACCTAGGAAAAGCCAGGCCATATAGAGCTAGGAGCTGAGGAGACATGGTAAGAAGTGACCAGAAGACAAGTGTGAGCCCTCTGTCGCGCCCAGACAGGGCCACTAGAGGGCTCCTTGATCTAGCATTAACGCCAGCATCTGGGAAGATGCCTGTTGCCAAGCAGACCATGGTCTAGCGGTAGCGTCAGTGCCAAGGAACAACACCCACTACTTAGCCAACTGGGAAAGGGAGTCTCCCTTTCCTTGGAGAATTTTAGAGAAGACTCTACCCCTTCACCTCTTATGGAGGGCTTGACATCAGTCAGGCCCACCTGCAGTTATCCAGAGGCCTCTCTCCCTGTGATGCTGTGCTTCAGTGGTCACAGTGGTCACTAGTCCGCCTTCGTGTTCCATCCTGTACACCTGGCTCTGCCTTTTAGATAGCAGTAGCAAAATCAGTGAAAGTACTAAAAGTCTCTGATATGCAGAAATAATGGCATAAGCTGTCTCCTCTCTCTCTCTCCACCTTGACTGCCAAACAGGGAAGGGCCCCCTGTCCAGTGGATATGTGACCCACGTGACTTTACCTATCATTGGAGATAGCTCACACTCCTTACCCTACCCCTTTGTCTTGTATCCAACAAATATCAGCGCAGCCTGGCATTCAGGGCCATTACCGGTCTCTGCATCTTGGTGGTAGTGGTCCCCCAGGCACAGCTGTCTTTTCCTTTATCTTTTTGTCTTGTGTCTTTATTTCTACAATCTCTCGTCTCCGCACACAGGGAGAAAAAACCACCGACCCTGTGAGGCTGGTCCCTACATCTGGCGCTCCGACATGGGGCTCTCCCTTGCTGTGTGAAGTTGCACCTCGAGTGCGGGACTCAGCAGAGGATTTTGACGAGAGATTTCTGAGGATTGCGGTCAATAAGTTTGGTGGTAAGCTTGAGCACTCAGTATTCCGGGGACACCCTGGGACAGGCCAGTACTAAGTACTCGGCTTATTTAAACTTTATAAAACCCTCCTTTATTATCTCAACCCTGTTCCTGTTCAGCCCTGCTGTAGGGCTGTCAACCTTCTGCCTGTTTGGCCCGGTAATGAGGCCCTCAACCCTATCCCTCCACAGCCTAGTTTTCTCATGCCTGTTTCTTTTCCTCCTAATCAGATTCAGTTAGAGCCACAGGCTCCCTTGAAGCCTGGTTCTTTTCCTTCTAATCGGACTCGGTTAGAGCCACAGGCTCTCTTGAAGCCTGGTTCTTTTCCTCCTAATCAGACTCGGCTAGAGTCACAGGCTCTCTTGAAGCCTGGTTCTTTTCCTCCTAATCAGAATCGGTTAGAGTCACAGGCTCTCTTGAAACCTGGTTCTTCTCCTCCTAATCAGACTCGGTTAGAGTCACAGGCTCTCTTGAAGCTTGGTTCCTTTCCTCCTAATCGGACTCGGTTAGAGTCACAGGCTCTCTTGAAACCTGGTTCCTTTCCTCCTA
>NW_026652277.1:58933664-59079375 GCF_009828535.3 Hylobates moloch
GACTCGGTTAGAGTCACAGGCTCCTTGAAGCCTGGTTCTTTTCCTCCTAATCAGACTCGGCTAGAGTCACAGGCTCCTTGAGGCCGGGTTCTTTTCCTCCTAATGGGACTCAGCTAGAGTCACAGGCTCCCTTGAAGCCTGGTTCTTTTTCTCCTAATTGGACTCCCCTGGAGTCACAGGCTCCCTTGAGGCCTGGTTCCTTTTCTGCTAATCGGACTCCCTTGAAGTCACAGGCTGCCTTGAAGCCTGGTTCCTTTTCTACAAATCGGGCTCCCTTGAAGCCTCAGGCTCCCTTGAAGCCTGGTCCACAGTTGCTGTGGCAGCCTGGATTTCAGGCCCAGGAAAGACCTGCTCAGCAGGTAATCTCATCTACCCTTGCCACTCACAAGCAACAAGTTACATACATTCCTCAAAATGACACTCCTCTTATGAGGGCTATAGCACAGGCAAGAGAATATGGGGATCCCAAAGCCTGGCAATTTCCTGTAATTTTACAACTTCCAATACCTGCCATCCCTGCGGCACAAAATCAGCCACAGCCCACTGATCTTGCTCAGCAGGCAGCTGATCTCGCGGCACCTCCACGCTCCATGTTAATATCTTGTTTTTCTGCAGTACAACAAGCAGTTGCAGCAGCTGGTTTGGTTATTGCCCCAGAAAAAATCCAAACTTCTTCTCCTTATCACTATTTAGGAATGCAGCTAGAAGACAAGGTCATTAAGCTCCCCCCAAAAAAAATCATTGTTCCCCTCACCCGATTACAAGTCCAACAGGCTTTTGCAACCTGCATGTCTTGGCAAGTACATTTGGCAACTTTCCAAGGTATAATTGATAATCACTATCCTAATGTAAAATTATTTCAGTTCCTTAAACTCACTTCTTGGATTTTACCTAACATTACTAGAAACACCCCATTGGCTGAAGCTGTCACGATTTTTACTGATGCTTCCTGTAATGGCCGAGCAGCATATACAGGACCAAGAGAACATGTTCTTAACACACGAGCTATTTCAGCACAACGAGCTGAGCTACTTGCTGTTATGGCTGTCCTTGAAGATTTCCCTGAACCAGTTAACATTCTTTCTGACTCGGCGTATGTAGTACATGTTGTTCGCAACATTGAAACTGCTTTAATCAAATTTCTGCCTAATGATAACCTATTCTTTCTTTTTCAAAGGTTTCAGTCTGTGCTCAAAGCAAGGTCTTCTCCTTTCTACATTACTTGCATTGGAGCCCACACACCCCTCCCCGGACCCCTCTTGGTAGCAAATGCCAGAGCTGATACATTAGTTGCTCCCATTTTTACAAGTGCACAAAATTTTCATACTTTAACTCATGTCAATGCTGCGAGACTCCAAAAAAAGTTCCCCCCTACATGGAAACAAGCTAAAACCATGTGCGTCACTGTCCTACTTGTCAAGTGTTAATTTTACAGCCACTTTCTTCAGGAGTTAACCCTAGAGGACTCTCACAGAATGCTCTCTGGCAAACGGACGTGACTCATTATCCTGTTTTTGGCAAGCCTTCTTTTATACATGTAACTATTGACACCTTTTCTCATTTTATCTGGGCCACTTGTCACACAGGGGAAAGAACAGCTCATGTTAAACGACATATGCTTTCATGTTTCTTGATGATGGGCTGTCCCGAGAAACTGAAAACTGACAACGGCCTTGGCTACACTAGTGCTGCTTTCAAAAGGTTCACTCAAACATGGACAATTACTCACACAACTGGCATCCCCTATAACTCTCAAGGACAGGCCTTGGTGGAACGAGCCAATAAAACACTCAAAGATCAACTTCGAAAACAGGACACTAAAACAAAGAGGGCTGCTGCCACTCCTCATGCTCAGTTAAATCTGGCTCTTTTTACATTAAATTTCTTAAACCTAGCAAGAAATCAACCTTTTACAGCAGCAGAACAACATTTCACTGGAAATAAATTTGATCCACAAAAAGGAATGCGGGTATGGTGGAAGGATCCAACTAACAAATGGGAATTAGGCACAGTTGTAACATGGGGTAAGGGTTTTGCTTGTGTTTCCCCAGGAAAAGGACTACAGCCCCTGTGGGTCCCCTCCCGACAATTGAAATTGCACCATAACTCCAAAGATGAAACGCTCCCAGAAACAAAAGGCAAAGACCCCTCAAAAACCGAAGAGCAATTTTCACCGCCTGACACATAAACTTCATGACCTTGACATTGAGACAAAATCTCGCCATGTGACCTACAACACCACTCGTTCAACTCCACCAACATGGGGTCAAATAAAGGTCTTATCCCATCACACAGAAAATTTATTAAAAGGAATCCCCAAACCAACCGGTAATGTAATTCTGGCTGCCTTTATGGTAGTCAGTGCAGCAGTAAGTATACCAACGGTTGGGGCAACTCAAAATTAAACCTACTGGGCATATGTTCCTTTTCCCCCTTTAATTCGGTCGGTCTCCTGCATGGACTCCTCAGTAGAAGTTTACACTAATAATAGTGCATTCATGCCGGTCCCTAATGATGATAGGTTTCCAGCTCAACCAGAAGAAGAAGGTATGCACTTTAATCTGTCAATTGGCTATAAATACCCACCACTATGTATTGGGATGTCACCTGGCTGTTTAGCTTATTCTTATCAGAATTGGATATGGACAGCACCGTCCTTTACAAATGATTCTTATCAAGTATGTAATGTGTTCAGTAGCAATTCTTTTCAACTTCCCACTGTTAAACTTAATCCTCTTGAGGAATGGAGGGTTTCTGTCACTACTAAGAGCAATAAAACAAAAGGACTGCCAGACTGCCCAAAGAAACCTACAAAGGGATCTTTTCTAGTGAATTCAATTTTATGGAATGATTGTAATGTTCCCAAGGCCATTGTGCTCCAAAGTCTAGCCATGGGAATTGTTATTGATTGGGTTCCAAAAGAGCATAATTGGCAGGATTGCTCCAGCAAAAATACCTCAAGCTTGGAGTTTAATTATTTGTTAGATTATATAGACGATGGATGGCAGTCATACAGGTTGAGACAATAAGTGTCTCCTTACCCATTTAAATGGATGGACGCAGGCATTGTTCCTCCTAGACCAAAAATGATTCATCCCATTCTTACCCCAGAACATCCTGAATTATGGAAATTAGCTGCAGCTATAACAGGAATAAGAATATGGAACACTACCTATCAACTCCTTCACACTAATACCAAAACGCCCACATTCAACATCACCTTGATATCTAAACAGGTAATACCCATCAGGAGTTGTGTCAAACCCCCTTACATGCTGTTGGTTAGAAATATAATTATCATTCCCAATACACAAACTATAGAATGTGATAATTGTAAGCTGTTCACGTGCATTGATGCTACTTTTAATTCCACAACAAGTATTCTTTTGGTAAGTGCTAGGGAGGGAGTATGGATACCAGTTTGTTTACATCATCTGTGGGAGCCTTCCCCCTCTATACACATAGTCAATGAAGTTCTTAAAGGTATCCTCGAAAGAACAAAGAGATTTATTTTTACTCTTATTGCAGTCACTGCAGGTCTAATTGCGGTTATTGCAACAGTGGCAACTGCTGGAGTTGCGATCCACAATTCTGTTCAAACCACTCAATATGTTGAGACATGGCAAAAAAAACTCCTCCAGGCTTTGGAATTCTCAGGCTGAAATTGATAAAAATTAGCTAGTCAAATTAATGATCTCTGCCAAAGTGTAATATGATTGGGAGATAGAATTATGAATTTGGAACACCGTATGCAATTACAGTGTGATTGGAATACTTCTGATAACTGCATAATGCCTTATGCTTATAATAAAGATCAGCATAGCTGGGAAAAGGTTTCAAGACATTTAAAAGCCTGGGATGATAACTTAACCTTGGATATTTCAAAACTTAAAGAACAAATTTTTGAGGCTTCACAGGCTCATTTTTCCACTGTTCCTGGCTCAGACATTTTTGAAGGAATAACTAAAGAATTATCTGATCTTAATCCCTTTAAATGGATCAAACCCCTCGAAGAATCATTGTTGTCACTGGCGTTATTAATATTGGTATGCTTATGTTGTCTCTTTTAGTCTGCAGATGCCTCCAAGGAGTCCGGAAACAAGTCCGAAGTCAAAGACAAGCAATGATGGTGATGGCGATCCTAGTTAATAAAAAGGGGGCAGATGTGGATGGCAAGCCAATCAGGTGCCAAGGCAAGAGACCGAGGGCACGAGCTGTTCCAGTATAATAAAATATATAAAACGACAAGAGTTATACTAGATCTAGATCATAGACATGACTATACATGAATATCATTAATCATTAGTTTGTAGCAATTACTCTTTATTCCAATATTATACTAATCCTTGCTCTACAATCATAACCTAGGAAAAGCCAGGCCATACAGAGATAGGAGCTGAGGTGACATGATGAGAAGTGACCAGAAGACAAGTGTGAGCCCTCTGTCATGTCCAGACAGGGCCACTAGAGGGCTCCTTGGTCTAGCGGTAATGCCAGCATCTGGGAAGATGCCTGTTGCCAAGCGGACCATGGTCTAGCGGTAGCATCAGTGCCAAGGAACAACACCCACTACTTAGCCAACCGGGAAAGGGCGTCTCCCTTTCCCCGGGGGAGTTTAGAGAAGACTCTACTCCTCCACCTCTTTAGGAGGGCCTGACATCAGTCAGGCCTGCCTGCAGTTATCTGGAGGCCTGTCTCCCTGTGATGCTGTGCTTCAGTGGTCATGCTCCTAGTCCGCTTTCATGTTCTATCCTGTACACCTGGCTCTGCCTTTTAGATAGCAGTAGCAAAATTGGTGAAAGTACTAAAAGTCTCTGATATGCAGAAATAATGGCATAAGCTGTCTCCTCTCTCTCTCTCTCTCTGCCTCAGCTGCCAAACAGGGAAGGGCCCTCTGTCCAGTGGACACGTGACCCACGTCACCTTACCTATCATTGGAGATAGCTCACACTCCTTACCCTACCCCTTTGTCTTGTATCCAATAAATATCAGCACAGCCTGGCATTCTGGGCCACTACTTGTCTCCACGTCTTGGTGGGAGTGGTGCCCTGGGCCCAGCTGTCTTTTCTTTTATCTCTTTGTCTTGTGTCTTTATTTCTACAATCTCTCATCTCCACACATGGGGAGAAAAACCCACCGACCCTGTGGGGCTGGTCCCTACAATTCTCTTGGTCTTCTGTTCCAGCTCTAAAGAATTAAAAAACTAAGAAAGTAAGAAATGGATATTTAATATCCTGGCTATGTTCTTTGAAGGGTGTCTCTGCAGACCACTGAAGTGAATATTTCTATAACATACACTGGGCAAGTCCCAGATTTGTCCAGGAGTTTCTGCTTCCTATGCCCTAAGTCAAGGTCAGATGTAGAGCAGCAAGTAATATTCTGACCAGTGAAGTTTAGCCAAATGATCCAAACAGACAGTTTGGTTTAAAGTTGCTTTAGGGATTCAAATCCAAATATCAGAAGGATCAAAAATTCTTGATTGTTTTCAATCTAAACAAACACTACCTGAGTAAGTATCTTTCTTGATTTTTGGTTGTGCAAAATGATTGTCTTTAAAAACTTTCCAGAGCAGTCAAATAAACTTCTGAAGGTGTTAGAGTTATGTCAAATGCTTTAACAACTTCCTTTTTCTGATGAAGTTATGATCATTTTGTACTGAAAACAGAAGCATACATTTCTCATAAATCAAAATTACTTTAAGAAAGGTAGAGCAATTTGAAACACTCCAGGGGAAAGGAATAACATTGTAATCTCATGAATAAAAATGACTGGGGCCTGTCTCGGCAGAAAAGGTAATTCCTGGGAAGAGAAGCATCTCTTATGAAAGGCTTTTCCCCAAAGCTGGATGGTTGTGTGTGAGAGGAGTTGGAGAGTGCAGAGGAGGCACAGAAAGGAGGAAATAAGCATAATAGGATGAGTAAGAACCCCAAACAGAGCCCCACTCAAGGCTGCTGTCCAGGAACTGGCAGCATCAGCATTGTCTAATGTTGGGAATGCAGGATCTCAGGCCCCACTTCAGACTTCCAGGACCAGAATGTGCAAGTTCACAAGACCCCAAGGTGATTCAAACACACATTACAGTGTGAGAAGCAATGGTTTAAAACAATGGTTCTCCACCTTGGCATCACTTTGAATTTTCTGCAGAACTTTAAATAAGCACTGATACTTGGTTCCAATCCCAGAACCTCTGATTTAATTTTTCAGGAGTATAGTTGGGGCACTGAGGATTTTTAAGCTTTCTCGAGGGATTACAATGTGCAGCCAAGATTGAGAACTACAGATTTAGTGGACTGATAATGGCAGTTTCTGTTTATTTGTTCTCCTCAGTGGCACTAGGATGTATGTAAATTTCTGTTTTAGACTTGAAGCCACAAGACCCTGTAAGAGAAGAATTTTTTTATGATCAGGTGTAGGACACTCAACAACAGGTCATGGAAATCTGAATGGTTTGCATTATATAATAGATCTTTCCTTACAAAATGTACATGTACAATAAATTTTTATAAATAAGAATTATTTTGCACTCTTATTATTTCTCATACACTGTACTAGACAACCATGCCCATTATTTCTAATCATCCCATAAGCTCTACAAAGATAGTATTATTATCTTTCTTTCACAGATTTGGAAACTGAGGCTCAGAGATGTCAACGGATTTCCAAAGTGATGCATCTGATAAATAGTGCTGTCAGGACTTGAGTACAGGTCTTCTTGTCTCCAAAGTTGAAGTTCTTTACTCTGCCCTAACTACTTCCCTTAAAAACACAAATCACATTTCAAAACCACCAAGTTTGTTATTTTAGTAAATATACAAGATGAATTATTTTGCAAGGCAGAGTTACTTGATGCAATCTCTCTTAATTTGCCTACTTTACACATTACAAAGTTTATGTAGATTTTCCCAAATGTAATCAAAGCTTTGATTTTAGCCCTCACATGGTGAGTTTTAAAAACAAACAACTAGCTAGTTACTTCTCCTCTTTTCTTCCTGTTTTCCCCACCTTAACTCCAAGTCTCTTATAGAGTGAAGTTCAATTAAAATAAAATAAAAGAGTTACTGGCCAAAAGATACTCACTAGAGTATTGCCATGTAAGTATATTTAGCCTTCCAATTACCCGAAAGAAGTAATAAAGGAATAATTAAAACATTATGGTTCTGTGTGGGTTTAGTGGGCTTGGATGGTAATTTTCCCGACAGGAGCACACAAACTGATGCCCAGTAAGATACTGCTGTACCCTGTTCTCAAACCACTTAAGAATGATATTTACGTTGCAAAAGAAACTCCCTATTGGGAACCCCTGGTGGGGCTTCCTTTGAACATTTATACCACAATGTACCAGAACACACTGCCTTTACAGTATCAGACCACCCTCCAGTCTCTGGGTCAAAGGTCTGCTTAAAATGAATCCAGTAGCTGATAAAAATGACCTGAGGATGGAAAGAGAAGCCCCCAAATCACACTGGGCACCACACAGATGCCCAAGCAGATAACAGTGATGCCTTAGAGAGACCATCAAGTGGCTAGTTCACATGCAAATATGTTGTTCCAAGTACTTACAAAGTGAGGAGCTCTGTACTAAGTGCTTTATATGCATTTTTCCATTGAATCTTCGTAGAAACGCTACAAGAGTCTGTTAATTTTGTTTTACAAATAAAAATGCTGAGAAATGGAGAAGTTAAGTGACTTTCACAAAACCATGTTGCTAGTAAGTGATGAATTAGGAATTCAGTGGCCACAATCTTAAGTCCAGAGCCCATGTTTTTAGCCCAACACTGCCACTTATAGGTAGGATGTAATATCATTTTCTATAGAGATATAATTAAAATGGCAGATGCTTGACAGGTCTAACCAGTACCTACTCCCCCTGTTCCTCTCCAAACTGAATCCTATTTTCCTTTAAGGAAATAACTATAGTGACCACCTGGTAATTATGCAGTAACCATGATTTCTTAGTGGACTGACCCACTTCCAGCTCAGGGGAAGGTCAATCAGCATATTCTCACACCCCTTGCAATGATGGTCAATTTACCTTGGTTCAATCTGAGTAAAGATCTGGAATTATCATTTGGTGATTGTGAGAAGTGATGCTTTCCACTTCGGAAATGAATAAGGAAGCATGCAGCCCTAGCTGTTACGGCAGCCATCTTTGTAACCATGAGGTTACAGCCAGGCTGAGGATGAAGGCAGCATGAAGAGAGAGGCCAAAATCTTGACCAAAAGAAGTCTGATGCTGGCTCTTCCTTTGGTTTACAGTTTCATCAACCAACAAATCTACATTATTGCTTAGTTTCCAAGGAGTTGGGTTTTCTGCAACTGAAAAGTCTTATCTGATACATGGATACCAATACCGTATGCTTCGTTGTCTTAAAATGATTTTAAGTGAGGAATTTACTTTCAACGTGCTATGGTTTTAATAGGAGCTTCATTGTAGGCATCTTCCTGAAGATAAAAATAGGGAATTGTCTCTAGACAAGCTCAGTGCTCAGATAAGTGCTCTACTGCTAATCTAGATTCCATAATTTGAAATTCATCATAATAGGTTAATATGAATAAAGGCATTCACAATGAGTCAATTATATTGCTATTCATCAACTTGTGTAAGTGCCTGAAGCACAATTTATGTCAAACTCAAGGAACACAAGCTTCATATCCTGAAAATTTGGGGAAAATGTTATTAGTCATAGGTACCTTTTAAACTAAGAACAGGAAATTTTGTTGTGAAATAAAACATGACCAAACTGTTTCTCATTTTATTCAAAATCATTTCCCCCATGAAGCTTTCCTTAGGAATTGAAAGAATGATATATACACTACATGACTCAAGTCTTTCCACTGACCTCACTTATCAAGAGCTGCAGAATGTGGCTCCCCACATTGGCTATGATGCTCACCACAGCCCTTCTCATCATAACAGACCTCTCTCCAATCCACATTCCACGTGCGCCTCAGCATGTTTCCTGTGGGTGTCCATTAGTCTTTCTGTTTACTCCCAGATAGTTGGATCAGCTGTACTCAAGATGGGAGGAAACTTCAAAATGTCAAAATGCCTATACAAGCAAATGGCAAGAAGTGTACCAGCCAAAGGCAAACTGGATTGTCATCTCCCTGAAAGTAGTTCTATACTCAAATTGTCTAAAGTGACAAATATACAAATATATAATGAATATGCATGTATATGTGCTTATACGTATATATTAAAATTTATTTGGGGAAGAGGAAGATTGTTGAGCATTTGAAAAAATTTTGTTGGACTATTGTCTGAAGAAAAGTATAATGGAAATTGAGGAAATCAGGAAAGGAAATAAATATTGTACAAGTTAGGAAAGTTAACCTGGAAGGCTAGCTTATGATAATTGTGGGTTTTGCCATTGAAACTAGTGTTGAAAAACACAACTACTTTTGCATCAACCTCATACATTATCCTATAATTATCCCTTGGAAGTCACCTAAGGGAGAATTGTTTTGCTCTCTAATAAATCTAACCAAGTTAACCTGAAATTACTAAAAGGTAAATTTTTAAAGTTCTCAATGTCCTCCTCCAGGAACACACATGGCCGGGTGTGTGTTGGGGGGGGGGGTGTCTTACTAAAAGTGCATTAGAAAGAACTTACAGAATGTGGCCTTGTGTCACGTGATTTGGAGGAGGGTTTGAGAAGCATGGCTTTGCTCTACGTTGGATGTTGTTAGGAAGTGACATAATGTCATGACTGGATCTCTCAATAATTCTTATCTAGGAAGAAGGAAGACTAGAGTCAAGCTAAAACTGTCAGCAATAAACAAGCAATAGCCACTCTAATTAGCCAGGATTGGGGAATATTGGGCCATGTTTGTGATTTAAACAGATTTCATTCTTTGCCTGTGTTCAGGCATGGTTACGGAGAGGTCTTGTTTTTGTCTTGATTCACCATGGTCATAGAGTGGCATTGTCTGATGTCGGTATTCTGTGAAATCATTTATTTGAAGAGGAGATCACTAAGACATAGCTGGAGTGCCAGGTCAGCTTCTGGATGACAGAGACATCTTTTTCTTTCCCAAAGTCATACAAATTTTTCAATGTCTAATCATATAAAGCAAATCCTTCCACTAAACAACAACAACAAAAAAGGTCCAAAAAGGCAGAAAAAGATGTGTGTAGATTTATTGTATGAGTAGGAAGTTGTTTTTTCAGGTTACCAGTAACTTTCATTAGCGAAAGTTGATAAACTGTCTCATCTCCCTCATTCAAATTTGGATTAAATTTTTAGACTTTGTCAACGCAAGTTTTCAAAATTAGCTAAACAATTCTTTATGCCAAGAAAAACTGAGCAGAATTTTTGAAAGTCTACAAATACTTGAGCTAGAAATGTCAACAAGATGTGGGCTATACAGAAGCGTATATGTTTACGTATGCTACAGCAAACCTGTGAGACACTTTTGAAAAGCAATTAGGCCAGGCATGGTGACTCATACCTGTAACCCCAGCACTTTGGGAGGCCAAGGCGGGAGGATCACCTGAGGTCAGGAGTCCAAGAGCAGCCTGGTCAACATGGTGAAACCCTGTTTCTACCAAAAACACAAAAAATAAAAATAAAAAGTAAGAATGAAAAAAGAAAGGAAGGAAAGAAGGAAGGAAGGAAGAAAGAGAGAGAGAGAGAAAGAAAGAAAGAAGAAAGAAAGAAAGAAAGAAAGAAAGAAAGAAAGAAAGAAAGAAAAAAGAAAGACAAAAAAAAGAAAGAAAGAAAGAAAGAAAGAAAGAAAGAAAGAAAGAAAGAAAGAAAGAAAGAAAGAAAGAAAGAAAGAAAAACTAGGTGGGCATGGTGGCAGGCACTTGTAGTCCCAACTACTCAGAAGGCTGAGGCAGGGAGAATTGTTTGAACCCAGGAAGCAAAGTTTGCAGTGGCCCGAGATTGTGCCACTGTACTCCAGCCTGGGCGACAGAGTGAGACTCTATCTCAAAAAATAATAAATTAATTAATTAGTTAAATAAAATGGAAAGCAATTAGACCATGGAGGTCAGGAAGAATAAAAATATACATGTGCCTTGAGTTAGTAACACTGCTCTTAGGACTTTATCCTATAAATATTCTTTCAAGAGAGAAAAATTGCATGCTTAAGATATCTTCATCATATTATTTATAGTAATGAAAATTTAATAGCATTCTAATTTCAAACAATAGCAGAAACTGTAAATAAATGTGCATCTACTTCTCCTAGACTATTAAGTCGTAGCTTAAATGATCATTACTGCTGCTTTAATGGCACATCAGAATTGTTCTGCTTTGAATCAAATGGGTCTTTGTCCCTTCACCTTTGTCAATTGGTGACTCTCTAGCTGGTGCAATTGCTGAAGGGCTCCAGTGGCAATGAAAGAGAATCTGGGTGGCACAGCTGCATGTTCACTTCCGTCCACCCCTAGCACTGCTGGGATCCACTTTTTTTCAATATATGGGGAATAGCTCTTCCGGAATTCTATGGACCTCTCTTCCTGGGGCAAACTTAGGAAAGACAATTAAGTGGGAAGAACTATAGTCCTTGCCTCTGCAACTGGCTGTGGAATTTCAATTGATTGTCTCCCTCCTTCATTGTTCACTGTAGATCTCCCTTCTTTTCAGCTGCCACCCCTGTTTGTCTTAGAGGCTTTCCTGGTGATGTGACCCAGAAACTTGTTCTCAATGAGCCTAAATCCCTGATCTCAGTGCCTTTCTCAAGCCAGGATTGCTACACTTGTCTATTTACCAGCATAACGGGACAAGAGACCACCAAGAGGCACCAAAGTAGATCTTCTGAGTTCAGTGCATGGGTATGGGATGCCACCTAACATCATGCTCAATCAGAGACACACACAGGAGACAAGGGAATTGGCTCATGACCATAAGATTCACTGATTGTATCAAAAACTGAATCACCCAGAGGTCAACAGCCCAGTAAGGCATTAGAGTGGCCTGCCAAAGGCACAGCTGAAACACCAGCCTAGAGGTGATATCTTACCACAAGAATGGGAGCCATTATCTAGGTAGTATATGTACCTTGAACCAAAGACCTTATATGGTGCAATGTCCTCAACCAGATGACTACATGAGTTTGAGAATAAAGAGGTGAAAGCAGAAGTGGCCCTGCTTAACATCAATCCCAACGATGCAGTTGGGGAATGTATCTTTCTTTCCTGGCAATTCTGGGATTTCCAAGGTTAGAAATTTTCTTCCCTATCAAGAATACATTCAATAGGCCACAGCTAAGCATCCTGTTGAATTATAAGATATGGCCTCCGAAAGCACTTCAGTCTTTTTCTGTGCAGGCACCAGCAGGCAAGAAAAGGAGTCACCATCATGGCTTGGTAATGCTGATCGTGGATTTGACCCCGACCATCAGGAGGAGGTAGAAGGAGATAGGCCGCCTACTGATATATATGATAGGGGCAGGAAGGAATATGCTGGCACTGGTATGTCAGGAACTTAAATCTCCAAAGGGTTTCTCTTCTACCCTCCGGAGCACATTTCTCTTAAAGCCTCCAATGTGCCAGACAATTCTTGCTCATCTGACCTGATTAGCATGATGTCATTGACACAGTGGATCAATGTGATATTCTGGAAGATGTCTAGACAGTCCAATTGCTTTAGACTATATTATCACAAAAGATGGGGCAGCCTCAGGGAAAAACTCTGAATATATATGATTATCCATTCTATGTGAATGGGAACTCTTTTTTGATAGGAATAGAAAAGAACACTTGCCAAATTAGCAGCTCCCCACCACATATCTGAGGCCAGGTTCATCTGCTCTGTCTGGCACAGTGGCTGCAGTTAGGGGTGTTGCTACCACCTGGTTGAGTTTGTGGAGATAGTAGTCCACCAGTATCATCTGTTTTCTTCAGAAGCCATACTGCTAAATGAAATATGACAGGAACAACCCCCATCATGTCTTTCAGATACTTAACAGTGGCAACAATTTTCAACCACCCTCCCTCCTCTAATATACTACCCTGCTTTTTACTTACTATTTTGACCAGGAATAGGTGAGTGGAGGCGGATCATTTAAGTGCTTCTATTTGACATTCCCATCTGTGACAGCTCTTACCCTACCCACCAAGGACATAACATAGGATTTGTACCAACTGTCATGTATATCAAGCCCAGCTACATATTTGGAAATAGGAATGACTCCCACACAGGTGGGTTAATTAATGGGTTCCAGTACTAAAAACAGGCTTAGGTCTGGAAACTGGGAAAAGGACCAAGACATTTTATTGGCGCAACCGTACTCAGTCTCTTGACCATCCAACCTTGATTTCTTCTCATGGTACAAGTTGAGTACTGTCCTTGTTGGTGGCCCCGCTATTCACCTCTAGGATATACCATGTTCTATTAACCATCACCATCATTCTCTGCAGGTCAGGGTCCTACACCGACCACTCTGACCTTGCCACTCATTATATCGATCACATCCACTTGTCCTTGATGGCTAAGTACAGCGAGATGGCCTTATGCATCAGCTCCAGCCAGCCTGGGAGATATACCACTGAATCTACTGATGTTGACGCCAATCTCACCGACATGTTCCCAGTGGCCTTCACAAGTGATCTACCCACCAGGACTTTCTATGCGACACAATCGTCTTGTGAGGTTTTCAGTCTTACACAGTATGTCTACTCCAGCATACCCACTTCCCTGACTTCTTTTTGTAAAAATAAACTTCACTGAGGTATAATTCACATATAATCAAATCACCAAATCTACAAGAACAATTTGGTGAGTTTTGGAAAATGTTTACAGTTGTATAACCAACACCACAATAAAAATATAGAACATATTATTCTCCTCAAAACATGCTGGTAATCCCAGCACTTTGGGAGGCTGAGGCAGGCGGATCATGAGGTCAGGAGATTGAGACCATCCTGGCTAAAACGGTGAAACCCCGTCTCTACTGAAAATACAAAAAAAAAAAAAAAAATAGCCGGGCGTTGTGGCGGGCGCCAGTAGTCCCAGCTACCCGGGAGGCTGAGGCAGGAGAATGGCGTGAACCCGGGAGTCGGAGTTTGCAGTGAGCTGAGATCGTGCCACTGCACTCCAGCCTGGGTGATAGAGTGAGACCCCGTCTCAAAAAAAAAAAAAAAAAAAAAAAAAAAAAAAACCATTCTCTTGTGTCCCTATTAGTTAGACATCTTTCACCACCCTCCGCCTCTGACAGCCATTCTTCCTGCTGCTTTCTATTCCTACAGTTTTGCCTTTTCTAGAATTTCTTATAATTGGAATTATATAACTCATTGGTTTTTTTGTATGTGACTTCTTTGACTCAGAATAATATTTTGAGATTAATCTATATTGTGAGAATTAGTAGTCTACTTTCTTATTGCTGAAAAGTATTCCACTCTATGGATATACAACAATTTCTTTGGCTATTCAATATTTTTTAGACATTAGAGTTGTTTCCAGTTGGGGGCTATTATGAGTAAAGGGGCTATTATGAGTAAAGCTGCTATGACCATTTTCATCCTAGTCTTTGTGTGAACTTAGTGGGAGCGCACTAATATTGCATTAAGATTTTATTTGCTTTTCTCTGATAACGAGTGATGTTGAGCATCTTTTTATGTCTTTACTTGACATTTGCATGCGTTCTTTTGTAAAACATTTGCTCAATTCTTTTGCCCAGTTTTTAAATGGCTTGTTTACTAATGCTGAGTTATAAGAATTTTGTATATATTCTAGTTCTTTATCACATATATGTTTAGCAATTATTTTTCCCAGTCTTTACTTATTATTCTCTTTAAAGCATCTTTCCAAATGTTTACAGTGTTTTTCATGCTTAAGAAGTCTAGTTATTCGGTTTTTAATTTTATGATTTGTGGTTCTTGTATCCTATTTATTAAATCCTTGCCTAACTCAAGGTTTTGCATTTTCTTCTAGAAATGTTTGCAGTTTTAGTTTCTCTGTGATCTTTTTCTAGTTAATTTTGTATACAATACAGGATAGTGATCCAAGTTTATTTTTGTATATAGAATACCCAATTGTTTCAACACCAATGCTTAAAATATTTCTTTTCTCCATGGTGAAGATCCATTGATCATAAATATATGAGTCTATTTTTAGAATCTATTGTTTTTTATTATCTCTTTTTGCCAATACCATAGTTGTGATTATATTGTAGTTTTATAAGTAAGTCTTAAAATCAAATAATGTGTCTTCTATCTTTGTTCTTGTTTCAAAAATTTGTTTGATATGCTTAGCATTTTCATATAAATTTCAGAATCATTTTCTAAAATCTTTTCTAAAAAGAAAAGCAGACACAGTGGAATCTGAAACTCTCATTGTTCAAAGACACCTAGACACTCAAGGGACTCAAGGCAGGGACGTTCAAGGCAGGGACTCCATTATTTCTGAGTCAAAAAGATCACAGGCAGGGTGACCATATGTGCCAGCTTGCTCTGGACAGTTCCTATTGACACCTATTATTTGGGCATAATTATTAATAGCATCTCCTTTCACTTTCAATAGTGGCCCTGTTTGGATGATAAATTATATGGAACCCTGAGCCTTGGATGCCTTTTCCAAGCCTGGAAGCTCCCATGTCTATGATTGCTGGTTGTACTAATACCTCCTTGTTATCCCTCCAAAAGGCGCCAGGGGATGAGGCACTGCCACCCTCAGGATCCACTGACACTGTTTCATTCACATTCTGAGGAAATGTCTCCTCTTACCTCTTCTTATGCTTCAAAGCTCTGCTCTGTATTTCCCCCCTTCTTCCCTCCCTCAGCACAACTTCTTGGATACCTTAGGCTTTAAGAAAGCAAAAACCTAAATGAAGGTTGCCTCTAGCAACTTATTTTCCACCTCTCCTCAGACAAGGGAACATAACAGCTAGGAATCCAAAAAGGAAAAAAATACGGGGAAACATAAATCAGTATCTCACTAAAGTATCCTTCTGTGTTTGTATCTTCAGAGTCTGTTACCAGTGAATAGCATGGAAAGGAGATGCTCTATGAATACTGGAAGGGAGAGAGAGAAAAGGCTGACAGTAGGGAGCTCACATTAAAGAGAAATAACACATTATTTAATGAGTCCCCCAGCTGATGCCACAACAAAAAAGCCTCCTCCGAACTTTTATGCTCTTTTAAATCCTCAATCTATCCCATCACTCTGCCGACTGATGGGTTCAAATCATGCCCTGCTGCCTACCTGCAGTATTACCTTGAACCTGTTATTGACACTTACTCAGTGTGAGTACCCTAAAATCGTGATGGCGATGCCTACCTCATTTGTTGATTATAAGGCTTAAATGAAAACAGTGTAATAAAGTGCTTAGTACAGTACCGGACCTCAGTAAAGCCCTTACTACCCTCAGCAAGTGTGAGAGAAAGGAAAAGGAGCCTATATGCAGAGAAAATGGCTTAAGGTGTATTAGCATGCTTGTCCCTGTATTTCATTAGAGGCTGAAGCATACTAGGTGGTCAATAAATTATTAGTACGCATGCATATTTTTTAAAATAAGGATTTTTTATTATTAGCATTATCTTTGCTATCTCCAAATAGCAAAGGAGCAGCTGCTCTTCAACCATGGAGGGGAGATGACTGTATATTGGAGGATACAGTGTTTTATTTCTGTTATATTCTATTATCTATTCTATTTGTATTTGTTTTATATTAATCTTCATAGGTCTCTAATACTCCTGTATTGTCACTCCAGCCTCCTATTCTGCAGGCTAAAAAATCAAGCTGATTACAGTTCTTCTTTTATTTGTCACAAATCAAAAGAATGTAGTGAAAACAGTTAATACTATGAAAAGCACAATTAGTTACTTTATCACTAGGTCAGGTGGCAGCTCAGGAAAATCTGTTAATCTAGAATTTCTTTTGACATATGACATTGGAGTCAGCTGGGCCTCAGCTCGTTTCCATTTGAACAGGCTGTTTGTTGACAGTTATTCCGTGCCAGGTGCAGCTGTAGCCACCACACACACGCAAAAAAAAAAAAAAAGTTTACGTCACTAGAGGGCGCTGCAGCCAAGACCTGAAATGAGGATTGCGTTAACCCCACTGCATTGAAGTTGCAGTGCGATTTGTACTACATTACATTGTGTTTTGCTGTATTGTGCTGTAATGTATTGAATTGCATCAGATTAAATTACATCATTTGATATGGATTTATATGGTATTTAAATGTGTTGCCTTAGAGAAAGCACAATTTGCTATTATATTTTTTGATGCCTATAGTTATCCTTTTCTTAAATAACAGTGGCTGAAATAGATGCACAGCAAAGCATAACTCACCTTAAGAATTTACCAGAGTCATTTGCAAAGAGACAGCAAGTTGTAGTTGAAAGAGAATTGGTCATTCTATCGATCTTGCCTCTTCGGAGCCTAAATATTGCTTGTGCACAGTAGGCACTCAAGAACATATTTGAAAGACAGATATGATTTATTTATTGTATGCCATTCTCTGGGCAAACTTGGGTCAAGTATGTAATCAAATATATCTCAAAGTGGATCCTCTGATTACCGTGCTTAAATCATCTGGGTGTTTCTTTAAAATGCTGTTTCTTAACCTACCATAGACCTAACAGATCAGGACTCTTGTGAGGCGATGGTGGAAGTGGTGGGGAATCTGCATTTTTAGTAAGCATTCCACGTGCATACTGAACTATTGGCTTAACCCACTCCCTGTCTTAGTTCCCTCCCTCTCTTCATCTGAGGAATTAATGAATTAGCTCAATCAATTATTTGGTACAGGTGCTTCTATGGAGTAATCACCACTTTCAAGGGAGAGGAAATGTCAGTTCTCCTAGTTGCAGAAGCAAAGCTCAGCTGGGAAGGATGAGACTTGAGCTTACTGCCATGCATTCTTGTGTAGTCCTCACTCTCGGCCATGGCAGGGGCCCTGAATGTGAAGGCGAGAGGGCCAGCGCACAGGCACAGAGTTCAGCAGTGAAGGTGCAGAAGTGGTTTGTGTCAAGCCATAGAAAAGAGAAGCAGCAAACAGTGGTCAACACCGTATTCCAAAGTCTGGTTCCAGAACCAGCAAGATCAGGATGCTCTGTATATTTCCCCTTCCTCTCCTGGAAGCATGAGTGGAGTTTTCTCCAACATTTACTGTGAGGACCTGGTGGAGCTCCTAGAGTTAAAACTCACAGAAGGTGAGAACCTCCCCATGACTGTCCCCTACCCCATAATTTTAACTCCCAGGCTTGTCCATGCTGAGCCTCCAGCAACTCATCAATGCAGTTTAGGTTTCCATACCCAGCACTGGTGCCCAAGGTCATTTCTGCTAGTAGATTTCTGCTTAGGTAAGCTGTGATTCCGTGTCTGCCTCTCTGTCTCTCAAATTTTGGGAGCAGCACTTTACTCTGTGACTTCACTTCTCTAAGAAGAGTTGTTGATTGTTCAGTTTGTTCAGATTTTTACCTGTTGTTAGGACAAAGTAACAAATTCTAAGCTCTTTACATACCAGACCAGAAGCCAGACATCTCAATTTTATTTCTTAGATGCATAACAGATCTTTGACTGAAGAGAAGGAGTGCTAGAGGCAGAGGAGGGACCTTTCTTCTCCAGGAAGAACTCTCTGAGGCCTTGGACTTGAGCAGTATGATTTGGGCCTGGTAGCAATGTGCACAAGGGAAGCGGGAACCCTCTCCTCGCTGATGTGTGGACCACTTGGGCCCTTTCAGGGTTCACAGTTTTGAAAGCTTCAGGACAAAACACCTTTGTCTCAGACTTGGATATGAGCTTTTCCATAAAGAAACCCAATAGCAGAGGAAGTGGTACGGCCTAAAATATTGCAGATGGGGGCAGGGAGAAGAATATGGGAAGACTGGGTTGAAATCTCCCAGGAAAATCTAGAAAACCTTAGAAGGGATTTTTCTGAGGACTGACTTCTCATGCTATGTAGTTAAGGAACAAATGCCAGTGAAATATGGGGGTTACCATTAACTCCAGGTAGAGCCCACATTTCACTCATACATGAATGTCTACATTTCGTTTTATAGGGGTTTCTAGGCGAAGACAAATTATTAGAGCAAAGAAAGTTGGGAACGTGACAAATGTCAGTGGTGGCCAAGAAAATGTGTTGAATTTGGCAACGTAGAGAGCCATGACTAGGACTCGAGTAGTAACATGTATGAAAATGAGAAACCGTTGCTGTGTGTGCTGGAACTGCAGCTTCAACAAAACTGAGCACAAGCTCCTGCAGCCTCAAGGTCTCCAACTTCATAAAAGAATGGCAAAAAAACAGATCTTCGCAGTGACAGGTTGACAAGAAACAAGGTGACCCTCTGGCTGTAAGGTTGCAATGGAAATGTGAGCCTCGCAACTTTGCATTTCAGAGTCCTGTATTATTAGGAGCCTGAAGTTAAGAAAGTTAACCAGCTGTTTCGGATAACAGCTGATGTGGAGTTTGGAGAAGATGTGCTAATATGTCCATTAATCCCTTCCTGTGTACCCAAAGGCAAAATTACTTAGAAACCTGAAGACTGGAAACAAACTTGAGTTCTTACTCAGGAGAGCTCAGCCTTCTGCAAGCAAAGGTGGTCACGGGACCTTAGTCTGGACACAGGAAGCACGAGGAATACACTGGCTTCTCAGCCCCATTCCCTGCTATCTTGTATAACTTCTCCTCAGGCCTTCATTTTGCTGTGGTGGGTGCCAGGGCCACGGGACAACTGGTAAAGTTGATGTAGATTGATGTTTACACATATTAGGAAAGGGAAAAAGAACTATCCCCAAAATAATCCTCTCCCGCTTCTTTCCACCTCATGCACTGTTATGAAACAACACTAGATCCTAGAAAGATGCTGTAGAAATTAAAACATTGTTCTTCCTTTTGTCTGTTGTCTTAAATAACCATGGTGTTTGAAAACTTACTAAATTCAAAGTCTTTTTAATTATACAACATCCTGAAAACATATCCTTCCTGACAACATCATAAAAATCTTGTGTGTTTATATATATATATATACACATTTATTTCTATTTATATATGTATAAGGACATGTGGGTGTGTAAGTGTGTGTATGTAGGAAGGAGGGAGGGCAAAACTGGCAGCCACTTCAGGCATCATAACACCAGCTAACACCTGCACACTTGCACATACTTACTCGGCGTCAGGAGCTGTTCTAAAGGCTTTACACATTTACCGTGTTTACTCATTTAATCCTCACAACAATTCTATGAAGTAGGTATTACTATATTCATCATTATCCCCATTCATCTGATTGGACAACTAAAATACAGAGAAGTCAGGAATTAAGACGTGATTTGGTCTGAGGCTGTGAGTGCCACAGTTCCTGGGCTACAGGCCCCTCTCCTTGGAGTCCATTTAAATGTCACCAGACAGGCAAGACTACCTGACTATGCAATTGAATTCAATTCCACTGATAATGCTAGAAAAATGTTCCTATAGTAGCTTCCTTGTTCAGAACGTTGCTTGCAGAAACATGTTGAGAGGTTTAAACATTTGCCTGAAGGATAAAAAATGACAGATTGGAGGAAAGGAATGTCACATTTCAAAACACGTCTGGGGAGAAAAAAGACTTTGAAAACTAAGTTTATTTGATTTCTTTCCTCCTTCCTTTTAATCATGCCTTCCCAACATACCTTTTTCCACTGACAGGCCTCTACATAGTCCAAGACCAAAAGAAAACGTTCCATTTTCTCCACAAACTGCAGGTCTGCTTGGCATTGCAGGGCTGTAGGGACTGAGATATATTTGTCTTCCGGTGGTCTGATTTGACTTCTTTCCTCCTTCCTTTTAACCACGCCTTCCCAACATACCTTTTTCCACTGACAGGCCTCTACATAGTTCAAGACTGAAAGAAAACACTCCATTTTACCCACAACCTACAGGTCTGCTGGGCATTGCAGGGTTGTGGGACTGAGACACAGTTGTCTGTGAGTGGTCTGCCTTAAAGGGTGAGTACATGCAAAGTGTTAAAGAGAAGGTAGATCTGACATTACGTAGTTCAAAGAACAGTCTTCACCTCTTCAGCAATTATAAAATGATCCTTGTAGCCACATTTAATGAGTAGCCACTACTGGTTGGAGATTATCATAAGCTCTCACTAATCCATTAAATAACCTTGTGTGCTGTTGTCCCTAGTCTACACACAAGAAAGGCGTCTGCATTCTCACTGTCTTCACCTGCTCTTTCTCAGGCTTTTAATGTTCCTTGCTCCTTCCTGCCACAAACCTTTTGCATATGCTGTTTCTTCCGACTATAACACTCCCCACACTCCCATTAATAAGGCCTAGAAATTATTTCTTTGTGGAATTATACATTCATTTATGTCATTCTTAAATAATGCCTATGTCCCACTTGATACCTAAGGTCCGTAAGAGCAGGTATTATAGGTGTCTTTTGCTCACTATCATGTCATTAGAAAGTAGTGCAGGCACAGATAGGAACTCAATAATATAGGTCACATTAATTAACTTTCCCAAACTGGCTGAGCTGAGGGTCAAATTTTATTCGGCCAAGATCCAAAGCTGAACTCTCTATTGAGCTGTACTGTCTCCAACATATTCATGGCACTTTAGGAAAAGAAATCAACCTTAAATTAATAACCTATGAAGAAATGCCAAGAAAATGGAGACTAGCAGATGACATGACCACCACAGTTGCAAAACACAGGCCTTGGGCTGAATGATATTGCAAGGTCTTTCAACTTTTGAGCTTGTAAATATGCTCCATCTTATGTACCTGTCTTCTGTCATAGCTATCTCTCCATATCTATCTAGAAATCTGTAGTTTTGGCTTTCACCATTCTTCGTATTCTTTCGTCATCCCACACTTAATTTCAATTGCGCTGTTTATGTTTGTCAGATAGATAGACAGATAGATAGATATGTATGTATACACTTTTGCAAGTAATTAAAATGGATATTTGAATCACAATGGAAAAACAAAATCTTCAAACTAATTTTTTTCTAAAATATTTTTCTATTGTTCACATCTGCTTTCATTTTTCTTTTAGTTCCATCTCTGTTATAATTCATAACTTCTTTGCTGGAGTCACAAATTTTGAAAGCATAAGTTTCTTGCTTTTGAGATCTTTGCCCTCTCTATCTCACACTTCAGTAAACGGCAGCAACAATTGCCATTTATTATGCACCTATTATGTAAGGCAGGTGGTGTTTCAATTCCCTGTCTCTGTATAATATGTCTCCTACCTGAGGTCCGTATCAAAGTTTTCATTTTACAAGTGAGGAAATGAGGGCTTTAAGAGGTTGAGTCTGCCTAAGGTAATGCATTCAGTATGGAACAGGGCCAGAATTTAAATCACTCCTGATCCTAGTGTCCTTGTTCCTTTTGCCACACCACAAAATATCCAGAACAGTTGAACTCAATTTAAAAGAAATAAGAAAACAAATGATCTCTAATGCCAATGACTACTTGAACCTATGAATCAGTAAGGGCAGCTGTCAAGCTACACGTACCTGTCCATCGTCTCTCTCAATCAAATGTTTTCCACCTCTCACTTCTTACCACTTGCTCCTACAGAAAGAAAACTAAGAGTACCTGACTAAATAGTCACCTGAAAAATGTCTAAAGAACTGATTCTCTATTATCCCCCAGAAGATAAATAAATACCATTTACTGAGTTTCTACTTCTGCCAAGTACTTTGTAAATGTTAACTCATTTACAATAATGCATATAATAGTATTCACATTTTGTAAGTGAGAGAGACTTGGACAGGTTAAAAAATTAAATCTCAATTTTCAGTTATGAGTCCTTTTGTTTCCCTTTATAAACTCTTTCTGAACAGTTTTATCCACATGCATGTTTAAGTCACCAGCTAAGTGCTGGTTACTCCTAAATATAAAACTCAAGGTGTTACCTTTCTCTTTGTTTCCAATCGTAGATTCTTAATTGTTTCAGTTTATGGAACCCTGTCTGCTCTTCAGAATTTTTGAGGACCCTAAAAAACCTCTGCTTATGTGGATTATATTTATTAATGTTTACCATATTAGAAATTAAAACTGAAAAAGTTTCAATATTTACATATTAATTTATTTAAAATAATAATAAACTTGTTACATGTTAATCTTACAACATATTTTGTGGAAAAAAAACTATTTTCCAAAACAACAACCAAAAAAAGTGTACTAAAAAAAGACCATTGTCTTATGGTTTGAAAATCTCCTTAATATCTAGCTTAATAGAAAGTATCTAGATTTTCATATCCGTTGCTGCATGCAATCTGTAATAGTGAGAAAAACTGGCCTCATATAGATATGTACTTGGAAAGAAGAATATTTTAATTGTTCCTCCTTTTTAAGATTTTCAGATAATTATGGATATTCTTTTTTGATATTACACCAAAACTCAAAAGTAGTAGTTCCTTAAGGGTTAGTTGCAATGTGAAACCTGAAACCACGTCAGTGAACTTTTCATACTCTATTATAATAAAATATGCTGGTCTATTTTGAAATTTGAATTGATCTTTTACCCATGCAAGATTTTATGACATGCATTGGTCATTTGGAAGACATTGGTTTACTGAGTTATCCAGATGTTCCAAATGTTGACAGATTTTTCACATCATATGAAAAAATAACATTTGTTAATATCGCGACTAATCTCACCAGACAAGTGTTAAAGTATTGGTAAACCTTTACAAATTCCATTTTTTAATTGAGAACTCAATTTTCACATGAGCAAAACATGCAAAGGAAACATTGCATGTTTCCTTTGAAGTGACAGGCTCATTTTGTTCATTTTTGAGAAAATGTCAGCCAAATAAACAAACCATAGTTTACCTGTCTGTTGTTGTTCCAAATAAAAATGGCGTTTCATAAAAAGTTGCCAGCTCAAATGGCGATTCAAACAAATTTCACAACTGTTATTCCTTGCGATAAGCATTATAGACTCATGAAATTTCTAGAAATACAATTTTAAAAGCATATAAACATATGAAATATGAAAAGATAAACCAGACAAAAGATGTGCATACCTTGACATTGAAAACTATGAACTAGTATTGAGAGAAACTAAAGATTATTTTAATAAATAAAGGGAGAATCTATGATCTTAGGTCAGAAGACTAAATATTATTTAGATTTTAATTCTCTCCAAACTGACATATAATATTAACTCAAACTCAATCAAAATACCAGCTAGAGGAAAGAGGTGGAGCAAGAAGACCAAATAGATGGCTCCACCAATTGTTTCCCCGTGTGGGAATGCCAAGTTTAACAAATATCTACACAAAGGGAACACCTTCATAGGAACCAAAAATCGAGTGAGCACTCACAGCGCTTGGTTTTGAATTCATATCACTGAAAGAGGCACCAAAGAGGGTGGGAAAGACAGTCTTGAATTCCTGATGCCACACCTCCTCTACTCCCCAGCAGCAACCACTTCTATGCACTTGGGAGAGGGATGGGGTAGCGATTGTGAGCCTTTCCTTAGAACTCAGTGCTGCCCTGTCACAGTGGAAAGCAGAACGGGGCTGTACTCAGCTGATGCCCACACATGGAGGAAACATTCGGGCCGGCCCTAGCCAGAGGGGAATTGCCATCCCAGCAGTCAGAGCTTCAATTCCAGTAAGTGACATAAACACAAGCTGGAGTGCTCTGGGGCCCTAAGTGAACTTAGTGGGCCGTCCAGGACCCAAAGACTGCAATTCTTAGGCAAGTTCTAAGTGCTCTTGTTCCTCAGGGAAGAACAAGCTGCCATACCCCTATAGTATGCTGTGGACTTTTGAGACTCAGATGTGCGGGCTTTAGATAACAACCAGCACATTCCCAGCTATGCTGGCTATGAGAAGTGCCTGCTAGAGCTTGAGGAAAGCAGAGGGAAAAGTAAAGGAGGGGACTTTGTCTTGGACCTTAGGTACCAGCTCAGCCATAGTAGGATAGAGCACCAAGTGGGTTCTTAGGGGTCCCTGATTATAGGCCTTGGCTCTTAGACTGAATTTCTGGACCTGTCCTAAGCCAGAGGGGAGCCCACTGCCCTAAAGGGTGAGCACCAGGCCTGGCAACATTTAATACAAGTTAACTGAACAGCCCCTTCCTTGGGCCTTAACTGAATGTGAGTAGTAGCCTGGCAGTACTCCACGTGGGTCTGTGGTGGTGGTGGCAATGGGGTGAAGCTCCTTGGCCTGTGGCAAGTGGAGGGAAGAGTGGGAAGGACTGTGGCATGTGCTTTGAGTGCCAGCTCAGCTGCAGTAGAATAAAACATCAGGTAGATTTCTAAGCATTTGACTCCAGTCCCTAGCTCCCAGAAAGCATCTCTGTACCTCTTTGGGGTCTTGGGGAACTCAGCACCCTGAAAGGAAGGAAACAAGGATGGCTGGCTTCACCACCTGCTGACTCTAGAGTCCTGGGGCCTTGCACAAACATACGCAGTAACCAGGAGAAAGAGAGATATGTGACCTTTCAGAGAATTCAAAATAGCCATTTTGAGGAAACTCAAAGAAATTCAAGACAACACAGAGAAGTCATACAGAATTCTATCAGATAAATTTAACAAAGAGATTGAAATAATTGAAAATAATCAAACAAATTCTAGAGTTAAAAAATGCAACTGATATACTGAAGAATGCACCAGAATCTCTAAATAGCACGATTTATCAAGGAGAAGAAAGGATTAGTGACAGGCCGTTTGAAAATGCAAAGAGGAGACAAAAGAAAAAAAAATAGAAAAGAATGAAGCACGCCTACAAGATCTAGGAAATAGCTTCAAAAGGGCAAATATAAGAGTAATGGGCATTAAGGAGAAGATAGAAAAAGAGATAGAAGTAGAAATTTTGTGAAAAGGGAAAATAACAGAGAATTTCCAAAATATAGAGAAAGATACCAATAAGAAGGTTACGCACTACCAAGTGGATTTAACCCGAAGATGACTACTTCAAGGCATTTACTTAAACTCCCAAAGGCCAAGCATAAAGAAAAGATCCTAAAAGAGGATATATATATACACACACACACACACACAGACAAACATACACACACACAATGCCGCAGGCAGCAGACTTTTCAGCGGAAATCTTACAGGCCAGGCGAGAGTGGCATGACATATTTAAAGTGCTAAAGAAAAGAAATTTTATTCTAGAATAGTATATCCAGTGAAAATAGCCTTAAAACATGAAGGAGAAATAAAGACATTCCCAAACACAAGCTGAGGGATTTCATCAACACCAGACCTGTCCTACAAGAAATGCTAAAGAGATGACTGCAATCAGAAAGAAAAAGATGTTAATTACCAAGAAAAAAATCATCTTAAGCTATAAAACTCACTGGTAATAGTAAGTATAGGGAAAAACATAGACTATCATAACACTGTAATTGTGGTGTGTAAACTACTCTTAAGTAGAAAGACTAACAGATGAACTAAAAAAAAAATAACTACAAAAACTTCTTAAGACAGAAACAGTACAAAGATCATTGAAACAATTTTTAAAATCAAGTGATGAAATTAAAGTATAGAGTTTTTCTTAGTTTACTTCTTGCAGCTTTGATCAATCATTTATGCAAGTACTATAAAGCTGTTAACAGCTTAAAATAATAGGAAATAAGATAGTATTTGCAAGCCTCATGGTAACCTTGAATAAAAAAAAAAAAAGTATAGCAGATACACAAAAAGTAAAAAGCAAGAAATTAAATCATAACACTGGGAAAATTACCTTCAGTAAAAGGAAGACAGGAAGGAAAGAAAGAAGGAAGAAGAGACCATAACACCATCAGAAAATGAATAAGAAAATGACAAGAGTAATACCTTACTTATCAATAATAACATTGAATGTAAATCGACTAAACTCTCCAATCAAAAGACATAGAGTGGATGAATGAATAGAAAAGTAATACCCAATGATTTGTTGTGTGCAACAAACACAAACTGTAAATATACAAATAGACTGAAAACAAAAGGATGGAAAAAGATATTCCACATCTATGAAAACCAAAAAAGAGACGGAGTAGCTATACAAACATATATATGTATAAATATATATATGAAATATATATATAGAGAGAAATCCACTTATTTTTTTGATTTCGGTCTTCTTTCTTTTTTTCTTAGTCTGGTTAACGATTTGTTAATTTTGTTTATTTATTCAAAACACCAACTTTTTGTATCATTAATTTTTTGTATTTTTTCATTTAAAATTTATTTATTTCCACTCTGATCTTTATTATTTCTCTTCTATTAGTTTATATATATATTTGAGATATATATATATATTTGAGATATATATATATATATATATGTTTCAAGACAAAAACTCTAAGAGACAAAAAGTCGTTATATAACGATAAAGGAGTCAATTCAGCAAGGGGATAAAACAATTGTAGATACATGTGCACCCACCACTGTAGCACCCAGATATAGGAAGCAAATATTATTAGAGCTAATGAGAGAGACCGATCACAATATAATAATAGGTGGAGATTTCAACACTCTACTTTGAGCACTGGAATAATCTTCCAGACAGTAAATCAATAAAGAAACATCTGACTTAATCTGCACTATAAACCAAATAGACCTAATAGATATTTACAGAACATTTCATCCAACGGCTACAGAATATTCATTCTTTTCCTCAACACGTGGATTATTCTCAACAATAGACCATATGTTAAGTCACAAAACAAGTCTTAAAGCATTAAAAAATTTCGAAGTGATATTCATCATCTTCTCTGACAACAGTCGAAACAAACCGTAGAAACAAAAAAAAAAAAAAAATGAGCAATTTTGGGAACTGTACAAACACATAGAAATTAAGCAATATGCTCCTGAATAACCAGTGGATCAATGAAGAGATTAAGGAGGAAATTTAAAAATGTCTTGAAACAAATGACAATGGAAACACAATGTAACAAAACTAATGGGATACAGAAAAAGTAATACTAAGAGGGAAGTTTATAGCTATGAGTGCCTACATCAAAAAACAAGAAACACTTCAAATAAATAACCTAACAATACATCTTAAAGAACTACAAAAACAAGAGCAAATCAAACCCCAAACTAACAGAACAGAAATAATAAAGATCAGAGTGGAAATAAATTTTAAATAAAAAAATACAAAAAATTAATCAAACAAAAAGTTGGGTTTTTGAATAAATAAACAAAATTAACGAATCTTTAGCCAGACTAAGAAAAAAGATAGAAGACCCAAATGAATAAAATAAGAGATTAAAAAAGGACACATTACAACTGATACTGCAGAAATTTAAAGAATCATTAGTGGCTATTGAGCAACTACATGCCAATAAATTAGAAAAATCTTTAAAATAAATAAATTTCTAGGTACATAAAATCTAACAAGTTTGAACAATGAAGAAATCCAAAACCTGAGCAGACCAATAACAAACAATAAGATCAAAGCCATAATAAAGTTTCCCAGCAAAGAAAAGCCCAAAACTCAAAGGCCTCCCTGTTTAATTCCAACATTTAAAGAAATAATACCAATCCTACTTTAATTACTCTGAAAAGTTGAGCAGGAGGGAATACTTCCAAACTCATTCTACAAGGCCAGTATTACTCTGATACCAAAACCAAACACGCACACACACACACACACACACACAGAGAGAGAGACAGAACTACAAGCCAATATCCTTGTTGAATATTGATGCAGGATATCCTCAACAAAATACTAGCAAACCAAATTTAACAATGCATTTAAAAGATCATTCATGATGGCCAAGTGGGTTTTTTTCCAGAGATACAATAATAGTTTAACATACATGAATCAACTGAAATGATACATCATGTCAACAGAATGAAAGACAAATACTATATGACCATTTCAAATGATACTGGAAAAGCATTTGATAACATTTAACATCCCTCATGATAAAACCCTCAAAAAACTGAACATAGAAGGAACTTATCTCAATTCAATAAAAGCCATATTAGACTCACAGCTAGCATCATACTAAATGGGGAAAAGTTGAAAGCCTTTTATCTGAGAACTGGAACATAACAAGGATGCCCGCTTTTACCACTGTTATTCGACATAGTACTGCAAGTCCCAGATGGAGTATCAGTGACGAGAAAGAAATGAAGGGCATCCAAATTAGAAAGAAAGAAGTCAAATTATCCCTTTTTTAGATGTTATAATCTTATATTTGAAGAAAACTAAAGACTCAACCAAAAATGATTAGAACTAAAAAACAAATTCTGTAAAGTTCAAGGATACAATATTAACATACAAAAATTAGTAGCATCTCTATATGCTTACAGCACAATAAAAAAAAGCTACAAAGTAATTCAATTTATAGTAGCTACAAAGAAAATAAAATACCTAGGAATTAACCAACTAATTGAAAGTTCTTTACAATGAAAACCATAAAACATTGTTGCAAAAGATTGAAAATGACACAAAAAAGGGAAAGTGTTCCATGTTCGTGGATTAGAAGAATCAATATTGTTAAAATGTCTATGCTACCCAAAGCAGTCTACAGATTCAATACAATCACTTTCAAAATACCAATAACATTCTTTACAGAAATAGAAAACACAACTCTAAGACTTATATGGAAGAATCACATTATCTGACTGTAAATTATACTACAGTGATGTAATAACCAAAATCGAATGGTACTGGCATAAAAACAGACAAATAGACCACAGAATAGAGAATCCCAAAATAAACTCAGACATCTACAGTGAACTCCTTTTTGACAAGGGTTCCAAGAACATACGCTGGGGAAAGGACAGTCTCTTCATTAAATGGTGCTGGGAAAATTGGAAATCCATATGCAGAAGAAAGAAACTACACTCCTATCTCTTACCATATACACAAATCAAATCAAAATAAATTACAGATGTAAACTAAGACCTCAAACTATTAAACTACTATAAGAAAACATTGGAGAAACTCTTCAGGACATGGGTTTGGGCAAAGATTTCTTGAGTAATACCCTACAAGCATGGACAACCAAAGCAAATATGGACAAATGGAATAACATCTAGTTAAAATGTTTCTGCACAGAAAAAAAACAAACCAACAAAGTGAAGAGAATGCACAGAATGGGAGAAAATATTTGTGAACTACCCATCTGACAAGCGATTAGTAACCAGAACATATATGGAGCTCAAACAACTCCCTAGGAAAAAAATCAGATAATCTGTTTTAAAAATGGGAAAAAGATGTGAATAGATATTTGTCAAAAGAAGACATACAAATGTCAAACGAGCTTAAGAAAATGTGCTCAACATCGTTGATCATCATGTAAATGCAAATCAAAACCACAATGAGATATCATCTAATCTCAGTTAAAATGGTTTTTATCCAAAGGATAGGCAATAACAAATGCTGGCAAGGATGTGGAGAAAAGGAACTCCTCTTGGTGGGAATGTAAAGTAGTACAACCACAGTGAAGAACACTGTTGGTGGCAATATTAGTACAACCACTATGAAGAAAAGTTTGGAGGTTCCTCAAAAAACTAAAACTAGCACTACCCTATGACCCAGCAATCCCACAGCTAGGTATATAACCAAAAGAAAGAAAATCAGTGTTAGTGTTATCTGCATGCCCATGTTTATTGCAGCACTATCCACAATAGCCAAGATTTGAATGCAACCTAAGCGTCCATCAACAGATGAATGGGTAAGGGAAATGTGGTACATATGCACAATGGAATACTATTCAGCCATAAAAAGGAACGAGATCCTGTCATCCTGTCTTTGCAATAATATGGGTGGAACTGGAGGTCATTATGTTATTTAAAATAAGTCAGACAGAGAAAGTCAAACTTCACGTGTTCTCACTTATTTGTGAAAACTAAAAATTAAAACAATTGAACTCATGGAGATGGAGTAGAAGGAGGGATATCAGAGAACAGGAAGGGTAGTCGGTGGGGTTGATGGAAACAGGGTGATGGTTAGTGGGTACAAAATAAGTCAGAGGGAATGAATAAGACCCAGTGTTTGCTAGCACAACGGTGTGACTATAGTCAAAAGTTATTTTAAAATAACTAAGAGAGTATAATTGTATTTTTTAACATAGAGGATAAATGCTTGAGGGAATGGATACCCCATTTGCCCTGATGTGATTATTGTGTATTGCATGCCTGTATCAAAATATCTCATGTAACCCCAAAATATACACACCCTGCTATGTACTCACAAAAAAATTAAAAATTATATACATATATATATGACACATATATCAGTTAAATTTTTAAGTAAAAAATGGCAAGCTAATCCTAAAATTTATATGGAAATTCAAAGAACCTAGAATAGCCAAAACAACTTGGCAAAATAATAATAATATTAGATAATTAATACAACCTGACTGCAAGATACATTATAAAGGAAGAGTAATCAATGTTATGTGGTATTGAGATAATGTTAGGCAAATGTATCCATGAAACAGGATAATTTTCTGGAAAAGACCTACATACAAATGGACAGATTATTTTCTACGAAAGCAGCAAAATTCAGTTGAGAAAGTGTGGTATAGTAAATTTTATTCATGCAATCTAAATTAAGCCTCCATAAAGTTTATTTAAACAGAAGAAATAGGTCATAGTGCCCCAAAAATTTGGGAACTACTCAAGATTCTTGGGATTGTTGGACCAACATGAAGTAAAAGCAGAGAAAGCACAGAACATTAGATGCCAAAAGCAAAGGTGAACTGTGAAAATTAGAGGGGAAAACTACATAGCCTAAATAAGAGTGGCTCAGATAGACTAGTATTCATTTCACATTTGTGTGTTTTCATAATGTACATGCAGACACTGCCCATAAGGTATATAATTACATCACTCAAGTGTTTACCATACTTCTGTCAGTATACCATGATCTGCTTGACATCACAAGAATTTAGCCCAGGAAGGATCCCTTACTGCAAACAGGATATGCTCCAGGAGCTGTTTGTTGTGGCTGTAATCAACACAAACTCAATTGTCTCCTATTTTCTGAAACTATGCAAGCACCTATGACCCACTTGTAGCTAGAGTTATTAAGGATGGGACAGAAAGCAGTTGTGAATCCATCTAAAAACTACAATCAATGGTTTATAACATTTTAAAAAATATTTTTGAATTTCAATAGCTTTGGGGGTACAAATGGTTTTTGATTACATGGATGAATTGTACAGTGGTGAAGCATAAGATTTTAGTGCACCTGTAACCCAAGTAGTATTCAGTTTACCCAATATGTAGTATTTTATCCTCACCCCCCATCTCACCCCCTCCTTCTAAATCTCCAAAGCCCATTATACCACTCTGTATGCCTTCGTGTACCCATAGCTTAGCTCTCACTTATAAGTGAGAATATATGGTATTTCGTTTTCCATTCCTGATTTAGTTCACTTAGAATAATGGCCTCTAGCTCCTCCAAGTTACTACAAAATATATTTTTTATTCTTTTTTATGGCTGACTAGTATTGCATGGTGTGTATATACCATTTTATTTATCCACTCATTGGGCAACGAGCACTTAGGTTCGTTCCATATCTTTGCAATTGTGAATTGTGCTGCAAGAAACATACACAAGAAAATGTCTTTTTGATGTAATGACTTCTTTTCCTTTGGGTAAATAGTAGTAGTATCCGGTATATCTACCATTTGCTGAATCAAATGGTATATATACTTTTAGTTCTTATTGGTGGGACTGTAAACTAGTTCAACCATTGTGGAAGTCAGTGTGGCGATTCCTCAGGGATCTAGAACTAGAAATACCATTTGACCCAGCCATCCCATTACTGGGTATATACCCAAAGGACTATAAATCATGCTGCTATAAAGACACATGCACACGTATGTTTATTGCAGCACTATTCACAATAGCAAAGACTTGGAACCAACCCAAATGTCCAACAATGATAGACTGGATTAAGAAAATGTGGCACATATACACCATGGAATACTATGCAGCCATAAAAAATGGTGAGTTCATGTCCTTTGTAGGGACATGGATGAAACTGGAAAACATCATTCTCAGTAAACTATCTCAAGGACAAAAAACCAAACACTGCATGTTCTCACTCATAGCTGGGAATTGAACAATGAGAACTCATGGACACAGGAAGGGGAACATCACACCGGGGACTGTTATGGGGTGGGGGGAGGGGGGAGGGACAGCATTAGGAGATATACCTAATGCTAAATGACGAGTTAATGGGTGCAGCAAACCAACATGGCACACGGATACATATGTAACAAAACTGCACATTGTGCACATGTAACCTAAAACCTAAAGTATAATAATAAAATAAAAAAAAGAAACCTCTATAGTGATTTCTATAGAGGTTATTCTAATTTACATTCCCAATAGCAGTGTGTAAGTGTCCCCTTTTCACCAAATCAATATCGATACGAATATCTATTTTTTTTTGACTTTTTAATAATGGCCATTCTTGTAGGAGTAAGGTGATATCTCATTGTGGGTTCAATTTTCATATCTCTGATGATTAGTGATGTTGAGATTTTTTCATGTTTGTTGGCCATTTGTATATCTTCTTTTGTGAAATATCTATTCATGTCATTTGTCCCTTTTTTAATTGAATTTTTTCTTGCTGATTTGTTTGAGTTCCTTGTACATTCTGGATATTAGTCATTTGTTCAATGCATAGTTTGCAAATATTTTCCCCTATTCTGTGGGTTGTCTGTTTACTCTGATGAATATTTCTTTTGCCTAATGGAAGTTTTTTTTTTTTTAGCTTAATTAGGTCCCATTTATTTATTTTTGTTTTTGTTGCATTTGCTTTTGGGGTCTTAGTCATAACTTATTTGTCTAGGCCAATGTCCAGGAGAGATTTTCCTTGGTTTTCTTCTAGAATTCTTATGGTTTCAGGTCTTAGATTTAAGTTGATTTTTGTATAAAGTTAGATATAAGGGCCCAGATCCTTCTTCTACATGTGGCTATTCAGTTTTCCCTGCACCATTTATTAAAAAAGGGGTCCTTTCCAGAATTTATGTTTTTGTATGCTTTGTTGAAGATCAGTTGCTTAGAAGTATTTGACTTTATTTCTGGGTTTTCTGTTCTGTTCCATTGGTCTATGTGTCTACATTTATACCAATACCATGCTGTATTGGTAACTATAGCCTTGTAGTATAAATTGAAGGCAGGTAATATGATGCCACCAGATTATTTCATTTTGCTTAGGATTGCTCTGGCTATTCAGGCTCTTTCTTGGTTCCATATAAATTTTAGGATTGTTTTTTCTACCTCTGTAAAAATAGGAATTCCATTGCGTCTGTAGATTGCTTCAGGCAGTATGGTTATTTTTATGATATTGACTCCTCCAATCCATAACATGGGATGTTTTTTCATTTATTTGTGTCATTTGTGATTTCTTTCTGCAATGTTTTATGGTTCCCCTTTTAAAGATCTTTCACCTCCTTGGTTAAGTATATTCCAGGAATTATTTTTTGGCAGCTATTGTAAAATGAATTGAGTTCTTGATTTTATTATCAGCTTGGTCATTGTTGGTATATGGCAATGCTACTGATTTTTGTACATTGATTTTTGTAACCTGAGATTTTACTGAATTTCTTCATCAAATCTAGGGGTCTTTTGGAAGAATCTTTAGGGTTTTCTAGGTGTATGATTATATCATCAATGAACAGTCATAGTTTGACTTCCTCTTTTCCAATTTGAATTCCTCCCTTCCTTCCTCCCTTCCCCCCCTTTCCTTTCCTTTCCGTTCCATTCCTTTCTGTTCCATTCCTTTTCTTTCCTTTCCTTCCCTTCCCTTCTGTTCCTTTCCCTTTCCTTTACTTTCTTTTTTTTCTTTTTATCTTTCTTTCTTTTCTCTTTCTTTCTTTCTTTCTTCTTTTTCTTTCTTCTTTCTTTCTTTCTTTCTTTCTTTCCTTTCTCTTTCTTTCTCTTGCCTAACTGTTCTGGCTAGGATTTCTAGTACTATTCTAAATAGAAATAGAGAAAGTGGACATCTTTGTCTTATTCCTGTTCTATGGGAAAATGCTTCCAACTTTTTCCCCATTCAGTATAATGTTGGCTGCGGGCTTGTCAAATATGGCTGTTATTATTTTGAGGTATGTCCCTTCTATGCTTCTTGAGGGTTTCTTGAGGGTTTATATCATAAAGAGATGCTGTATTTTATCAAATGTTTTTTCTGCATCTGTTGAGATGATTATATGGTTTTGTTTTAAATTCTGTTTAGGGGATGTATCACATTTATTGACTTGTGTATGTTAAACCACCCTTGCATCTCTTGGATAAAACCCACTTGATCATTTTGTATTATCTCTTTTATGTATTGTTGGATTCAGTTAGTTAGTATTTTGTTGAGGATTTTTGCATCTATGTTCATCAGGGATATTTGTCCGTGGTTTTCATTTCTTGTAATATCCTTTCCTGGTTTTGGTATCAGGGTGATGCTGGCTTCTAGAATCATTTGAGAGAATTTCCCCCTTCTCTATCTTTTAGAATAATTTCAGTATGATTAGTACCAACCCTTCTTTGAATGTCTGGTAGAATTCAGCTATGAATTAATCTGGCCTTGGGCTTTTTTTATTGTTGGCAAGCTTTAAATTACTGATTCAATCTCACTGCTTGTTACTGGTAAGTTCAGGGTTTCTATTTTTTCCTGATTTAATTTAAGAGGGTTGTATGATTCCAGGAATTTGTCCATTTCCTTTAGATTTTCTAATTTGTGTGCCTAGAGGTGTTCATAGTACTCTAAAATGATCTTTTGTATTTCTGTATTGGCATTTGTAATGTCTCCATTTTTATTTCTAATTGAGCTTCTTTGAATCTTCTCTCTCTTTTTCTTGGTTATTCTGGCTAACGATCTATCAATTTTATTTACTATTACAGATAATCAGTTTTTCATTTCATTGACCTTTTGTATTTTTTCTTTCAATTTTATTTCGTTCTCCTCTGATCTTCCTTATTTCTTTTCTTCTGCTAGCTTTAGGTTTGGTTTATTCCTGTTTCTCCAGATTCTAGGTTGTCAATTTGTGCTCTTTCAGACTTTCTAATGTAGGTATGTAGCACTATAAACTTTACCGTTAATATTCCATTTGCTGTATCCCAGAAGTTTTTATAACTTGTGTTATTTATTTCAAAGAATTTTTAAATTTCTCTCTTGATTTTATTGTTAACCCAAAAATTCAGGAGCAGATTATTTAATTTCCATCTACTTGTATAGTTTTAGGAGTTCCTTTTTTAGTGGATTTCTAGTTTTATTCCACTGTGGTCTGAGAAGTCACTTGATGATTTCAATTTATTTTAATTTATTAAGATTGTTTTGTGGCCTATCATATGTTCTATCTTGGAGAATATTCCATGTGCTGATGATAAGAATGTATATTCTTCAGTTCTTAGGTAGGATGTTCTATAAATATCTGTTAGGTCCCCTTGTTCTAGAATTTAGTTTAAGTTCATTGTTTCTTTGTTAACTTTCTGTCTTGATGATTAGTCTTGTGTTGTCAGCGGAGTGTTGAAGTCCTCCACTATTATTGTGTTGCTGTCTACCTCATTTCTTAGGTCTAGTAGTAATTGTTTTATGAATCTGGTAGCTCTAGTGTTAGGTTCATGCACATTTAGGATTGTAATATGTTCTTGTTGGATTGATCCTTTTATCATTATATAATGATCTTTTTTGTCTTTTTTACCATTGTTGCTTTAAAGTCTATTTTACCTGATACAAGAATAGCTTCTCCTACTCACTTTTGGTTTCCATTTGTGTGGAATATCTTTTTTTACCCATTTACCTTGAGTTTTTATGAATCCTTATATGTTAAGTGAGCGTCTTGAAGACAGTAGATATTTGGTTTGTGATTTTTTAAGTTGATTCTGCCAATCTGTATCTTTTAAATAACATTTAGGCCAGTCCATTTACATTCAACATTAATATAGACATGTGAGGTACTGTTCCAGTCATGATGTTAATTGTTACCTAGACTCTTTGTTTTTTTCATTGTGTTATTTGTTTTATAGGCCATGTAAGTTTCATGCTTTCATGAGGTCCTACTCGGGTGCATATTGACTTTTTATTTCAAGATTTAGAACTCCTTTTAGCATTTCTTGTAGGGTTGATCTGGTGGTGACAAATTTCCTCAGCATTTGTTTATCTGAAAATGACTTTATTTCTCTTTCAGTTATGCTACTTAGTTTTTTTGAATACAAAATTCTTGGCTGACAGTTTTTCTGTTTAAAGAGGCTAAAGATAGGACCACAATCCCTTCTATCTTCTAAGATTTCTGCTGAGAAGTCTGCTGTTAGTCTGAAAGGTTTTCCTTTATGGGCTACCTCATATCTTTGTCTCACTGCTCGTACAATTCTTTCTTTCACTTTAGATAGCCTGATGACTACATGCCTTGGTGATTCTTTTTTTTTTTTTTTTTGCAATCAATCTCCCAGGAGTTCTTTATGCTTCTTACATTTGGACATATAAATCTCTAACAAGGCCAAGAAAGGTTTTCTTAATTATTCCCTCAAATAAGTTTTCCAAGCTTTTTGCTGTCTCTTCTCCTTCAGGAATATCAATTATTCTTAGGTTTGGCCATTTTACATAATCCCATATTTCTTGAAGACTTTGTTCATTTCTGTTTATTCTCTTTTCTTTATTTTTGTCTGATTGGATTAATTAGAAAGCCTTGTCTTCAAGCTCTAGAATTCTTTTCTCTACTTGATCTAGTCTATTGTTAAAAATTTCCACTGCATTTTGTAATTTCCTAAATGTGTCTTTATTTCCAGAAGTTCTGATTGGTTTTTCTTTACAATATTAAACTCTTTAGAGAATTTTTCATTCATATCCTCAATTTTTTTTAATTTCTTTATGTTGGTTTCACCTTTCTCTGGTATCTCTGATAGCTTAATAATCAACCTTTTGAATTCATTATCTGGCATTTCAAAGATTTCATCTTTGTTTGGATCCATTGCTGGAGAGCTAGTGTGATCTTTTGGGAGTTATAGAATCCTGTTTTGTCATATTATCAGATTTATTTTCCTGATTCCTTCTCATTTAGGTAGACTATTCTGATTACTCTTAAATTTATTTTTTATTGACTGTAGTTTTTTTCCATTTATTTTCCCCTTAAGGATGTGAATTTAATGTTTATAGTTTATTGTGGCCTAACTCAGTTCTTGGTGCTTTCAGGGAGGAAGAGTCTGTATGGGTTATTTGATCATAGAAAGTCTTTGGATGATGACTTTCTCAGATGCCGGTTGTAGTAGCAATGTGCACAGTGCAAGAGCAAGTTCACTTTCTCCTATGGAGTTGGAATGGCAGAGATCTTTTGAAGTTTATCTCATTCTCCCATTGTGTGTACTTTTTAAATTCATTTTCCCCAATATTTTGTATACTGGGTTGAAGAGTTTAGGCTTCAGGCCAGTAGGGGAGGTGTCCCTGTGTAGAAACTAGTTTTGGCTATGCAGGTGGGTAGATGCAATGCCCAGTGTTGGGCAGAGGTCTCAGCCTTGACAGAGGTGTCTGGGGATCTCTCAGTGAGATGCACTGAGGTCTTATCAGGGGGAATGGTAGCAGCCACCTCAGCTCTCCTGCCAGTCCAGCAGGAAAGCTATTCTCCTCTTAGACATACTCCTTACCCAGGGTTCTGGCTATTCAGATCAGAATACCTATTTCATTTGCAGAAACACTGATGTTCCAAGTAAAGAGAAATTGCAACTCTACCCCTCATGCAAGCCTAAACCCGAAAGGTACTCCTTCTGTAGCGGGGGTTGCAGTCATCCTGAAGTGTTCCAAAAAGGCTACCTGTAGGTGTAATCATGCTGAGTTCCCATGGGCAAAGCCTCAGCTGTGTCTGCAGTGGTGGACAATGAGAGAAAAAAAAGTTTCCTTCACCAATATCCTTCAGAAGCACAAGGGCTGCCTGACTTTTGGGGTAGAACTGCAGACTTTCCCCACTGAGCCCAGCACTGTAGCTGTTCCTCTGCGGAAAGCAATTTCCCATCCACAGAAAGTTCTGGGACTCAAAAAGCCTGTTATCTGGATTCTTTTGTCCCATGCATGGGGCAGTCCCTTGACATGGTGCATTCCCCCTTCCCATAGGAGCAGGAGCCCCTGAGAGCCAGACTACTGTGAATGCTGCTGCTCCTCTGGATGTAGCCATCTAGTGGGAATGCTGCACTCCAGGCTGGAGCTGCCAAATGTCTGCAAGGGATCTTGTGATGTGACCTGTCTTCTAGTTTCCCAACAACAGGTACCAGTGCCAGCTCTGATGAGGGTGGCAGGGGAGTGACGTACATTCTGTGAGATTCCTTGGTCATAAATAGCCTTACTGAGTTGACTTTCTGAAATGCGAGTTATAGTAGTAATAAAGTGGTCACATAGACAGACTCAGGACCTCTTGGTTAGTCAGGTTGCTGCAGGCAATGGTGATAGCTGAGGTCACACACGTTTTCTCTTTACTGGGCACAGTGTTAGTCTACCTGGAGATGCTGTAATGAACTGTGTCAGTTGGCCTCTAGCCAGGAGGTGGCACTTGCAAAAGAGCACCAGCTGCAGTTGTAGCGGTAGGATTTGTTCTTGCCTTTTTACCCAGGGAGGTACTCTGGTTTCTCAGGTGATAGGTGAGGCCATGGAGCACCCAAAATTTTCTGTCCTTTGTGTTAAACTACCAGGGTGGATGGAGGGGTAAAGCCAGGTTGGGGCTGGGTCATCCAGGTCTGTGCTCTGGCTCTGTGTGTGCAAGGAAAGCAGTGGCACCTGTGGGGGTTGGAATGTAGTGCTCTGGCCACTGTGGTAATGTTCCAGAGGGGAGTGTGTAACTGCTTCTGCTGCACAGAAGAGTTTGCACAGGGAGTGGGAAGTAGCAGAGGGTAGTAAGCCCCACCGAGCTCCTAAGATTTTGGCAAGGGAGGTCCCACACCCTCAGCGTTCCACTGGCAACAGCTAACTAGGTTCCAGGAAGTCTGCACTTAGAACTCAAATCTGCCCCAGGCCATAAGCCTTCCTGGGGAGACAGCAACCATGGCTTCAGGTCATGTCTGCAAAGCTGGGGTGCCCAGCTCCTGTGCTCATGGCTGCAGCACGCTTCCCACTTGCCACCCGGTTCTGACCAAGGGAGTTTATTACCACTTGAGAATATGTCATGAATTTCAGTCAGGAGTTTCTCTCAACCTGTAACCACTGCCTGATATAGCTTGCAGACTTTTCTGAGGTCCCCTTTGAGGCAGAATCAGAAATAGCTTCCCTCTGTCCATACTGGAGACTGGGAATGCACACAAGGCTCTTCCTGTGCTGCTCCTACTTTTATATTCCCCACTGCTCCCTAAATCAGTTCCAGTGCTGGGTAGTGTTAAGGCCTTCCTCTGCAGCCTAGATTGCAAGGTTCCCGGGGGGAGTGTATATCCTGCACACAGTTTATCTCCCTCTCACACTGTAGGGACTTTTTGTTTTCTACCTGGTTCGTGGTTAGGCTACAGCCTGCCACTTCTTTCAAAGTGTCTTTTGGTTTCTTTCAGTTTTCCTGTTAAGTTCCTGTGTCGCTTCTTAGAAAAAAGTTATAGTGTGAATCTCTGTATGATATTTTGTCTTTCCAAATGGGAAAGACATGCTAACACTCTCTTCAATCTGCCGTCTTGGAAGTCCTCATAACATTCTAAGTGTGTCAATATGCATGAGCACTTCTAAATTAAAAACTAAAAAAAAAAATTAAAAATCCATACCCACACACATACCTTCAAGTATAACTACTGAGCCAAGTGTGTACTATAAGCAACAGGATGATTAGATAAATATTTCCTAGTGAAATACTAATTTCATGTATTTTATCTCAGATTACAGACCATATAAGACCAACAAAATATTCCAATTTTTGGTTTGTAAATATTGTGACTATAACAATACATTCCTAAGGAATTTTCAGTCTACAATGACATTTAGTATCATTCAACTGCTGATATTCAGATAAAAGTACATCGAGCTACATTTCTTACAAGCTGTTGGCCCTTGGAGTTAAGTGTTTTATGTAATATATTATTGTTTATTTTATTTCCTCAAAAGTTTGTGTTATCTTGTATGATATTAAAAAGTGTTGCGTGTGTGTGTGTGCGTGTGTTTAAAATGAAGGAATAGAGAAACAGAATACAAATCAAAACTGGCTAGAGCAAGATGGCCAAGTAGAGACCTCTTGCACTCATTTATCCCACAAAGACAGCAAAAACAACAAATAAGCAACTATATCTTGATGAAAATAACTAAAGTAGACCACTTGAATACATCAAAGGAGCAGCAGAAATTTTGTAGAGCCTATAAACCCAGGACGGCCACATAGAAAAGAGAAAGAAACACATAGCCTCTGCCACCCCACTCCTCAGTCAGCTCCAAATAACGAGGTACTTCCTCCTGCAGAGAAAAGGTAAACTAAAGGAACCTAGCAGACTCCATCGCTACCTTGGGCACCTATAATCCCTCAGCAGTGGGGACTCCTGCAGTGTGTCAGGAGCTGAGCCCAGCTGAGGGAGCTGCCTGGAGTCCACACAGATGCCCTGCCCCTAGAGAAGTTGTCAACACTGTGTCCCACTCCCCGTGGTCTGTGTGGCTACTGTGCTATGCCCTTATTGAACTAGAACTACTGCTGGAGTATTCTTGCTTCAGGGGTAAATATCCATCCCTGAGGCTTTGTCACTGCTATATCACCCCCACCTGGTGTCCTGCCATTCCTGAAACAAGCTGCTTCTACACCTTATCCTGTGGGGGCAAGTTGCTGTGCCCTACTCCTCTCAGTTGCTGCTGCACTCTGCCCCTCAGGCAGAAACTAAACAACATGCTCTGGAACAATGAATGAGTCGAAGAAGAATTTTTTTTTTAAATGAAAAATATCTTGAAACAAACAATAGAAATACAACATAACAAAACCTACAAGATGCAGCAAATTAAGTTATAAGAGGAAAGTTGATAGCAATAAATACCTATATTAAAGAAGAAAGATTACAAATAAATTGCCTAACTTTATCCTCAAGGAGCAAGTAAACAAGGGACAAACTAAACTGAAAGTTAGTAAAAGACAAAAATTAAGATAAGAGCAGATATATATCAAATAAACTATCTGATCTTCAACAAACCTGACAGAAACAAGCAATGGGGAGACAATAGATGTCGGCAAGGCTGTGGAGAAATAGGAATGCTTTTACACTGTTGGTGGGAATGTAAATTAGTTCAACCATTGTGGAAGACAGTGTGGCAATTCCTTAAGGACCTAGAACCAGAAATACCATTTGACCCAGCAGTCTCATTACTGGGTATATACCCAAAGGATTATAAATCATTCTACTATAAATACACATGCACATGTATGTTTATTGCAGCACTATTTACAACAGCAAAGAAATGAAACCAACCCAAATGCCCATCAATGATAGACTGGGTAAAGAAAATGTGGCACATACACACTGTGGAATACTATGCAGCCATAACAAAGGAATGAGAGATCATGTCCTTTACAGGGACATAGATGAAGCTGGAAGCCATCATCCTCAGCAAACTAACACAGGAACAGAAAACCAAATACCACATGTTCTCACTCATAAGTGGGAGTTGAACATTGAGAACACTTGGAGACAGAGAGGGAAACATCACACACTAGGGCCTGTTGCAGGGTGGGGGATGAGGGGAGGGAACTTAGAGGACAGGTCAGTAGGTGCAGCAAACCACCATGACACACGTATAGCCATGTAACAAAACTGCATGTTCTGCACATGTATCCCTTTTTTTTTTTTAGAAGAAATAACAAAAAGAAGAAGAAAAACCATAGGAAAAAGCAAAAAAACAAAATTGGTTATTTGAAGAAGTTAACAAAATTGATAAACCTCTAGCTAGATGGAAAGAAAAAGAGAGAGAGAAGACTCAAATAGATAAAATCATAAATACAAGTGGAGGCATTATTAAATATGCCTCAGAAATAAAAAGCATCATAAGTGACTATTATGAACAATTATATGGCAACAAATTGGATTACCTAGAGGAAATAAATGAATGCCTAGACAAATATAGCCTACCAAGATTAAATGAGGAAAAAATAGAAGGCTTGGACAGACCAAGAACAAATAGATTGAAGAAGTAATTAAAAACTTTCCAACAAAGAAAAGCCCAGGGCCAGATGACTTCATGGATCAATTTTACCAAAAATTTAAAGAAATATTAGTGATACTTCTTAAACTCTTCCAAAAAATAAAGGTAGAGGGGATACTTCCAAACACACATTTTAAAAGGCCAGCATCATTATGATCAACCTAAGCCAGATAAAAACACCGTTAAGAAACGAAACATATAAGCCAGTATCTCTGATGAACATTGATACAAAAATCCTCAATAAAATATTAGCAAATCAAATTTAACAATACATCATGATCAAGTGGGATTGATCCCTGGCGTGAAGGTTGGTTTAACTTAAACAAATTAATCACAGTGATAGGTAACATTAACAGACTGAAAGATTGAAACCACAATATCATGGTAAGTGACGCAGGAAAAGCATTTGACAAAGTTATGCATCATTTCTTGATAAAAAAAAAAAAAACTCTTAATGGTTTAGATAGGGAAGGAAAATTTCTCAACATAATAAATGCCATTAACATCATAATTAATGAGAAACAATTGAAAGCGTTTCCACTATGATCTGGTACAAGACAGCGATGTCCACTCTCACAACTTCTATTCCTAAGTGTAGAAAACCCCAAAGAGTCCCCAAAAATCTAATAAATGAATAAATGAATTCAGTAAAGTTGCAAGATACAAAATCAACATAAAAAAATCAAATAGCATTTCTACAAATAAATAATGACCTAGCTGAAAAAGAAATTTTTATAAATACTGTAAGCAGTAGCATCAAAACAAGTACATAGGAATAAATTTAACCAAGGAAGTGAAAGATTTGTACACTGCAAACCATAAAATATTGATGAAAGAAATTGAAAAACACACAAATAAATGGAAGGATATGTCATGCTCATGGATGAAAAGAATTAATATTATTAAAATGTCTGTACCACCCAATGCAATATACAGATTTAACGCATTCCCTATCAAAATTCCAACAGCCTTCTTCACAGAAATAGAAAAAAAAAATTCTAAAATTTGTATGGAACCTCAAAGTATCCTGAATAGCCAAATCAATACTGAGACAAAAAAAAAACAATTGGAAGCTAGATATTTCCTGATTTAAATTTATATTACAGAGTTATAATATTCAAAACAGTATGGTACTAGCATGGAAATAGAAACACATAGATCAGCATATGGAACCTAGAAACAAATCCAAACATGTAAAGTCAGCTAATTTTTGATAAGGGCACCAAGAGAACACAATGGGGAAAGAATAGCCTCTTGAATTAATGGTGCTGGGAAAACTGGGTTTCCACACACACACACACACACACACACACAATGAAATTGGATCCTTATCTTACACCATACACAAAAATCAACTCAAAATGGATAAAACACCTAAATGTAAGACCTGAAACCATAACACTGTTAGAAGAAAACATACGGGGAAATCTCCTTGTCATTGGCCCTGGCAATGAGTTTTTGTGCGTCACACCAAAATCCCAGGCTATAAAAGCAAAAATAAATAAATGGAATTGTATTAAACAAAGTGAAGGAACAAATCAACAAACTGAAAAGGAAACCTATGGATTGAGAAAAAATATTTGTAAACTATATGTTTGATAACAGATTAATATTATAAAGAATTCTTATAATTAATAGCTGAAAAACAACCCAATCAAAAAACGGGTCAGAGACCTGAATAGACATTTCTCCAAATAAGACATAAACATGGCCAACAGGTATATGAAAAGTTGCTCACTGTCACTAATGATCAGGGAAATGCAAATTAAAACCACTATGAGATATTACCTCACACTCATAAGGATGGCTATTACCAAAAAGACAAGGGATGACAAATGTTGGTAAGGGTGTCAAGAAAAGGAAAGCCTACTACACTGTTGATAGGAATATAGATTGGTACTGCCATTATGAAAAGCAGAATGGAGATTCTTAAAGAAATTAAAAATAGAATTACCATATGACCCAGCAATTCCCCTTCTGGGTATATCACCAAATAAGATGAAATCACCACTCCATAAAGATATCTGTACTCCCACATTCAAGGCAGAATTATTCATTATAGCCAAGATATAGAAACAATCTAATTCCTAATTGTCCATCAATACATGAATGGACAGAAAAAATGTTATATGTATAAGTGTGTGTGCATGAATATTATTCAGCCTGAAAAAAGGATATCCTGACACTTTTATCAACATGGATGTACCTGGAGGACCTTATGCTAAGTGAAATAAGCCAGACACAGATGGAAAAATATTGCATAATCTCACGATCTCACTTATATATAGAATCTAAAAAGGAGAAAAATAAGGTCAAAATACAAAGAGAATAAAACAGTAGTTGCCAGGGACAGGAGGAGCAGGGCAGAGGGAACGGGAAGATGTAGGTCAAAGAATACAAAGTAGTAGATATGTACGATGAACAGGTCTAGAGATCTAATTAACAACATGAGGACCATAGTTAATAAAATTGTATTATATTTGGAATTTTTGTTAAATAAGTAGATTTTAGCTGCTCTTGTCACCAAAAATGTCACTGTGTAGGTTTGTTAACCGTAGTAACTATTTTACTATCTGTATGTATCCCATAACATCATGTTGTAAACCTCAAATATACACAATAAAATGTAAGTTTTGAAAACAGAAATCAAACATGCAATAAGAAAATCAACAAAGTTTAAAAAATCAAAATTGATTAAGTGCCATATTCTGAAAAACAGCAATCACTGTTACGTTTCATTGGATTTCTTTATGTTTTATATACAATAACCAATTTTAAAAGGCAGTAACTTTGGGGGTGGGAAAATGATTACTGCCCATTTCATTTTTTTGAAAATGATTCTTCACATTTAAAAAAAAATATTTCTCTTTGTACCTGTTAAAGTCTATCAAAACATCATTACAATCTGGGTTTCTTTCTGTCACTGAATTTTGAAAGTATGTATGCTTTTAAATTTCTTCTCTTGAGGTTGAAGATTGTCAGCTCCTTGAGAGAGGAGATTTTGTCTTATTTGTCTTTGTACCATCTCTGCATCTGCTTGGAAAAGATTAATTTTTCAAGGAATGACTAAACTAGATTATTTCCACTATCCATTATGTTATTGAGAAACAGTCTATATTGAAGATAAGAAACTGTCTCTTAGAGCTTCTCAGACAAGAAACTTTCTTAGAGAAGAAAAAGCTTTGGAAATAAAAATTAATTTCATTAATTAATGAAAATAATCTTCACTGTTCAAGTTGTAAAAATGGTTGTGTTGCACTTATCCCCATCATCATGACAAATCACGGCCTTACTCAAGAGTCGCTGTTGAACCTTATGATACATAACTATGGAAAGGTGAGGCTTTTTAAAAATTCATCAACTGTCTAAAAGTTTTAAAATGATTTGTACATCAATAACAGCATTGTTTTAATTAAAGTTCTGTGTACATTTTTAAAGGAAATTTCTCCTTCCTTATTTTTCTCAACAAAGTTTTTTTTTAATTAAATTTCTTGTCCGTTTTCACAGAAAAGCAGTACATGTTCCTCAATTGACACACGAAGTGACGGTTTATTCTTCAAGTTCAAGATAAATGTTGAGATTTTCCAAAAATCTTAATCTGTTACGGTTGCTGTAATTTATTAAAATCTTTATGGCAAAAATTTCCAGTTGTAAAATATATTTATTTTAAGCTTTACACATCGGAAATGTAATTAACACATTGCCTCCTTGTGAAGGCCTGGCTTCCTCTTTAAGGCAATTTTCCAGCTAGGTTTTTACTGGGAGTCCCCTCATTGTTTGGAGCTACACTGCTTCTGCTTCCTTTTTTCCTTCCCTCTCACATATTCTTTAAGTACAGCCTCAGACACGAAATGAAGTGTAAGGCAAAAAATATGTATGCTCTCAGTATTTGATAAAAGTGTCATTTCAAATCAAGAAAGAGTGTGATCTATATTTATTTACTCAACGCTTATTTATTGTTACTATTTTTTCTTGACCCTGTGTTTCTTGACCCTCAGGGGACCACACATTGTTTTAGACACTAAGCATAGAGGAGTGAACCTACAAGTCAAGGTTCCTGATCTCTTAGAGTTTATATTTTAATGACAGGAGACATAAAGAGGTAACCCCAAACAATAAAACATAATTAGCTAATGATAATTGCCACAAATACAATAAAAAAAGGTGCTATAATAGAGAAAGATTGGAAGTCTTCTTTGAATACAGTCGTCATAGGAAGCCTTTCTAAGGAGGTAATATTTGAGGAAAAAAAAACGTAGTAATGAAAAGAAACTACCCATGACCAAAGCAGAGCTTTCTTAAGTGAATCAATAATAAATACAAAGGCAGTGAGACAGGAAGAAGTTTAGTCTGTTCCAGAAATAAAAATTAACCAGGGTAGCAAGTTTAGAGTTAGTACCAAGGAAGCAGAAAATCAAAAAGGTCGAAGAAGCAGGGATGAGCCAGTCATGTGGGACATTGTAGGGCATGGTCAGCAGTTCAGATTTACATTTTATTCCAGATGTGCAGTGCAACCACTAGAAAGCGTTTAAACCAAGAAAATCAGAAGTGGTATTGTTGTCTGGATATTGCTTATAAAAGATTACACTAGCTACAGGTGGAGAATGGACTGTAGTAGGATAAGAGGGGAGGCATAAAGCCCAGTTCGGAGGTCATTTGTGGTATCCAAGCAAGAGATGATGCTGGCCTGATGTAAGGTGGTAGCCATGGAGATACAACATTAGGACTTGCTCATTTACTGGGTGTGGAAAGAGGGAAAGAAAGAAATCAAGAGTGCTAGTTAAACATTTGATCTGAGCAACCATGGGCCTGCCAGTCACTGTGCTAAGCTTAGTGGTTAAAATAGAGGATAAGACATTATGAATTTATGAAGGTCCTTGCCTTCATAAATTTTATAATCTGTAGTTATTTAATAAATGTGACTTGGTTAACAAACTAATAACTTAGAAAAATTAAGTTAGATCTAAATTTCATGGTGTTTTAACATAATAAAGTCTAGATGGGATAAAATGTTCAATTTAATAAATAAATAATATCTAAATCTTAGAAAAACTAGAAGAAACAATATATGTACATTTTTATATATTCTAAGGATGGGAAAGCTTTTATAAAACTGTGATGTAACTGATAAAGAAAAATAATAGATTCAACCATTGAAATTTTTAAACTTTTATATGTCAAAAATACCATAGACAAGACTAAAAGGTAAACAAATCACCTTGAAAATATAGTCACAGCATATATGATGAAGACTTGATATGTTTAATATATAAAGAGAACTTATAAATCAATAAGAAAAAAGATGAGCAAAGAGTCCAATAAACAATAAAGCAAAAGTGCAAAGTCTAAAGAGCTCAAACTTACAGGTACGATAATATACATATTTAAAATAAGATATGGATTTTTTTACATTTCAAATTAATAAATGTTTAAAAGAAGTATAATAACCCATGTTAGCTGCCCTGGGAGTATAAAACTGACAAAGATTTTTTTAAGGAGGGAAATTCTTCAAAATGCACATTGCCTTACATCTGGCAACTTCAATTTTTGAAATGTATGTAAAAGGTATAGTCATGTTGTGTGGAGTCATATGTAATCATTCACTGCAGTGTTGTTTATAGCAATATAACTTTATCATAATGATTGAATAAGTAACGGTATTTTCATTTGGTGCAATACAGAGCAGCTAGTTAAATTACATTGCAGGAAAAAAACTGACTGATTTATAGTAAATTGTTCATACTATGTTTGATGTGATGAAAGCAGGCTATAAACCAACAAGCCAAATGTAATGGCATTTTGATAAACAGCCACAGGGAAAATAAATCAATAAAGACATTCAACAAATTGTTTATGATGATTATACTTGAGAGATGGAATTATAGGTGAATTTGTCCTCTACATTTCTGTGCTTTTTCAGATTTTCCACATTGCACATGTGCAATTATATACTTTTTATATTACCAAATAAAAATTACATATTTACAAACAGATAAAACACTGAAAAACAAAAGAAGTCACTAAGCCTCTAAGTTTACTTTTCTTTAGAAAACCAGTTGGAAAGCAGTTATCAGAATAAAAGTTTCCACAGCATCTGCCATTTAACAGTTTCTAAGCCTTTTTGGTGTCCTTTTTAAATTGGAGGTATTGGCAAAAAACAAAGCCCCCAAATCCAATGCTTGCAGATAAAAGATAAAAAAGAATGTTGCCCTGATGCTGACAATAAGCAAATGACCCACTTCAAGCACAAACAATGGAGGCGGAGCATGGATCTGAGCAAGATATCCTGGAACCTAGAGCTGTAACCACTCAAGGTCCTGCTAGTCATCATTCAAAGGTCAGTCCATACCAGCAACCACATACCAGAGAGTTATGGAGCCAACATGACGATCAAATTAATATCTGCAAGTAATATTAAGTCACACCTGTCCTTGCATAAGATTGTAAAATCTTTGATTGTGATCCAATAAAACCATTTGCTCAAATAATGATAAATCTGATAGTTCCTGGTCTCCACACACCACAGGTTAAATAGATAAACTGCCTAATATATTTTTTTTTTTTGAGTCAGGGTCTTGCTTTGTCATCCAGGCTGGAGTGCAGTGGTGCAATCTTGGCTCTCTGCAGCCTCGACTTCCCAGCCTCAAGTGATCCTCCCACCTCAGCCTCCTGAGTAGCTGGGACTATAGGCATGCCCCACAATGCCGGGCTAATTTTTTTTTTTTTTTTTGTATTTTTTGTAGAGACAGGGTTTTGCCATGTTGTCCAGGCTGGTCTTGAACTCCTGGGCTCCAGTGATCCACCAGCCTTGGTCTCCCAAAGTGCTGAGATTACAGGCGTGAGTCACTGCACCTGGCCTGCCTCACCTTTTGAACATATAGGATCCTATTTAAAGTGCTATGACAAACATGCAACCTGAACATCTAGAGTCATTCTGTTTGTCTGGCGTTTGAACACAAAAGATACCAGAAATTAATTCTGCCTGCTGAACTCTTTGTAGGAATCAGATTGAATTTCTTTTGAGGGCTCTCAGGTTTACACTTGTAAAATAACCTATTATGTTTAAAAAATTATGAATAGTTGCTTTACATAGGAAACCAGTAAAATAACAATGATCCTTAAAAATGTGTGTGTGTGTGTGTGTGTGTAAATGTTCTTCATATTTCCACAGCATCTGTCATTTAACAGTTTCTAAGCCTTTTTGGTGTCCTTTTGAAATTGGAGATACTGGAAAAAACAAAGCCCCCAAATCCAATTCAGTAGATAATGACTAAATTATTATTTATTTCCTCTGTTTTGTTTCATTATGTTCATTTTCAAACTATGATGTCTACCAGTTTCTTCTGTGGAGCTTATAAAAAATATAAATACCCGAAGTGTACGCATGGCCTACTAAATCGGAGCCTCACAGGTGATGGTACCTTGGTTTAGCAGAATACATAGGTGGTCCTGGTGCACCCTGAAGCGTGAAACGCTGCTCTGGGTGAAAAAAAGTGCTAGCAGGGAAATGTGTTAGCAAAAGAACAAGGAAAAGAAAGTTAATAAATCTCAAATTGGAAAAGAAAAATCTTAAAAAGAAAGACGTGAATAATGGCGTTCAGTCTTGGTTGGTGTCATTTCTCACAGACCAATTACCTACAGTCTGGGTGGACTAGAGAATAGAGATTAGCATCAGTCAAATCCCGTGGTTAAAGCGTTAACTAGAATGTCCATTCATTTCTCAAGAAGTGTGGCAGAGAGCAAAGGAGTGTACCTATCAGCTGTTCCTAAGAAAGTAAACACTCCCAACATGCACTGAGGCACAGGGAGTGGCTCAGGTTTCTTAACACTTCCCTGCTGTGGCGAAAAGGAGAAATAATTAACAGCTCCTGGGGCTCTAGCATCGCTGATCGCGTGGGGGGCACTGCAAGCGCCCAGCTGAGCCATGCTCTGGGAGGAGACAGGCGCCGCCCCTGCGCCCGCGCGGGCCTCGGACCTCCCCTACAGGTGAGTGACTCGCGAAGTCCCAGCCCGGCAGAGACAGGGCACTGGTTTCCCTCTACCACAGTTCGTGACCCAGCCGAGAACAAACCGCGGAGCAAGTTCAGCCCAATAACGATGGTGAAAAGGCTCCTTCTGCTCACAGTGTGAATAACAGGTAAAAAATGGGGATGGGGGAAAAACTTTCTAATCCACTCCCTGGGGTCATGTTGAGGGCAAGTTATTAGAAAGCAGAATCCATAGGCAGCAAAGTTAAGTGTGTGTGTGTCATAGCAGCCTGAATCGCGCACATCCCTTTTCTTTTTGATTTTCTCAGAATATGCTTTCCTAACCAAGGTAAGCTTGTAGGGTGAGAGGGAGAGCCGGGAAAGAAGGGAGGGAAAGGGTGCGGGGAAGGGCTTGGAGGTAATGTGACCACAGGACCCCTCCACCCTTTAGTTCAATGAGCCCTTTACCTGTAATTGTGCCTGGCAAAAATCGTGCCTTACAAAGATAATAGACTTCTGGATGGCATCCTCCTTCCTCTGAGTATCCTTATAGTTAGAATATTGTGTTGAATCATCACACTGGAAAGATCTTAATTGAGGGTTCAGCTCAACTTTTGTTTCTGCAAAGTGACAGAAAGCATGCCCCCCACCCAAAAAAAAAAAATGAATTTTCAATATAAGCGCTCACCAAACAATGAAATAATAAACATAAATAATTAAATGGGAGTCCATGAGTTAAGGATATGAATTCTGAAGCAGGAGAGTGGTAGGTTCAAAGCTCAGCTTTGCCACTTATTAGTTTGCCCCATTGCAAGTTTCTTAAGCCCCAAACGTTTGTCTATAAAACAAGCATCATCAAAGGATCTGTCACATAAGGCTTTCTTTGATGGGAACTGAACACTCAGCAAGTGTTCTGTAAGTGATACCTACTGTTAGCATTAAGAATAAGATGCTCTGCCAAAGGGGTCATTCTCAGGGAGGGCAAGCTGAACTAGGGAGACCAGACAGTGTGTATTAGGATGCTGGAACTGAACTGGTTCCCAGAGAGTGGGTCCAGGACAGGCAAGCAGGTGACAGGTGTGCTAGGATCATCTCTCTGGGTAGCAACGAAATGACCTGGCTTCTTTCCATTTTTCAGATAGAGTATGTGGTGGCAAATTCAGACATATTTGCTGCTCAATCACTTTTCTTTTTAAAAATTCACTTTTATATTAATCTGTTATTCCTAAAAAGAAAATAGAATTATAGAGTAAGAGAGTTACACACAATCTCATATTGTGGAATTCATGCCATTTGGGTTTTATAAAGGAGACTGCTTTTGAATAACTTTCATCAGTTTAGACCATATAATCCATGTCTTTATATTTCAGCACATATTGAATTGTTTGTACTGAAGTGATGTTTTTAATTTGTGTTGATGGACAAGAGACATGAAGGAATAATACTTGTATTTTGTCAGTCTCTACCTCTTAAGCTTAAATTACAGGAAAGTGGCTTTATTTTGTGAAGTTTCACTTAAAGGGCACTTTTGTCAATGTTGTGAGTTATTAATGTTACTAATTTTCTTGAGGGGACCAACTTAGTGCCTATGACTAGTAATTTCCATTGATGTCATTTTTATCTTCTTATTTTATTAAATAAAACAGTCAAAGAGTTTGCAGTATACACTAACTTAGTATCATCAGTATTTTAATGGATTCTTTTTTCAAATTGCAGAGTTGAAATTCTTCAGTGTGCTTACAATTAGATATTGACTGGAGAACTGTGGATAGAATTCTAAACCCAACCTAACTGAAGTTTACTATGTTATTTCCCTCTGGGGTCTGATTGTGTTTAGTACAGTTTAGCTAAAAACTTATAAAGGAATCAGATTGAATTAGAATAAGTTAGGGCTCCATATTCACTAAACATTTTTCAAAGAGGAAGTATACTTTTATGCTGAATTTACATATTGTTATACATCCTTAAACCAAGTTATTTGCCTTTATATTTATTAATAGACATATGTCTAAATAAAAAAGAGTAGCCCCAATTGAGATAAATTTATTTAACCATATTTGAAATTCATTTGAGATTAATCTATTTAACCATAACTAGGTGTAAGTCTTCCTAGTTAAAATCTGTCTAGATAGATAGATAGATAGATAGATAGATAGATAGATAGATGATAGATAGATAGATAGATAGATAGATAGATAGATAGATAGATAGAGACATAGATAACAACTTTATATCCATACATTAGAATATTGGGTTGAATTGACATTTATTCTACTATTTCTCACTTGTATAACATTTTATTATAAACTATTAAATGTTTTGGTCAGAGAGAGAGAGAAAGAGAGAAAAGAGTGACATAGAGAGACCCAGCAATGATTAAGAAAAAATTAACTTTTCCAGTTATATTCAAAATAGTGTAACATGTATGTAACAAGTCTTTTAAGCATGTAATTAAAAGTTCTATACCTGATTCTTGTTTTAATTTCCTAAAATAAGAAGCATCCTATACTTTTAACTGAAACAGAAACCCAGTGCTAACAGTCCATTTGCTTACATAGATTCATTGATTACAATGTAGGTGGGGAATTCACGGTTACTAGAGGTACATGGGCTTCATATAAAAGCTTAGATTTTTAAAATATTCAAGTATAGGCCATTTGAAAATACAACCTCTGAGAAAGGAATTCTGAATGTTTTCCCTTCACACAACAGTTAGAGAGTTATTCTGTTGCAAAAATTAATTTGTATATTTAAAATGATCAGTTATAGTGATTTCATCACTTTCATAACATAATCTCAACCACCCAACTTAACTAGTACCACTGCTTTCAGGAGTTGAACATGAAGTGTCTCCTATTTAAGTAATAAGGATGTTAACTTAAAGGAAAACTTCATCATCACCTAGAGCCTAGTAAAGGAGCTTAAGAGGAGAGAGTGTTGATTCTTTTGCAGCCAATATACAAACAGGAAAAATGAGTCGTGATCTTTGTGACGTCAACCTAAGAATTTCTACTGGGAAGCTCAGGTGAAGCAGAAAATCCTTGCGCTCCACCACACTGGTAATTCCAGAAGAAACTGTCGGCAGACTGAGCAGCGCCTCCCAGACCCAGTGGTGGCAAGATGCCTTAAGTGCCTTAATACAAATTTGCTTCTCCGACTGTTTCTGCTTTCTTTATCTCCCTGAGGGCACCTTGAGCAGAATAAAAATGCATGGCATTAGTACCATGTAAATATGCAATAGAATAGTAAAGGTTTGGCATTTCCAATTAGATTCCACTTGAACTGAGGGCAGTGGCATGCTCACATAGAAGTGTGTTTGATCCACGTTCTGCTTAGTCCTCTTTTAAATTCAATGATTATAATACATTATTTCTATCTCAAAACCAACAATCGCTGACTGCAACCAATATAGCTTAATTAAGTGATAGTTTGTATATGCCAACTCTTGACTTTTACTGTCTCTGCAAATAAAGCACATTTTAAGAAAAAATTTGGAGCCAAATGTTTCCCAGAAACCATCACTCTGTTAACTCTTTTCCTTTTATTAGAGAACTAGATAGTAGATGGAATTATAGATGCTTTGTCTCATTTTCTTGAAGTGATGTAATTGCATATAACTCTGCTCTTCTCTACTCCAAGGTTCCAAGTCATAACTTTGGGAAAACAGCTTCATTTTGGAGATGAATACATAATTGTAACTTTCTATTGCTTCTTCAAGCTGAAACGATATTTTATTAAAAAGACTCTCCGTGTGTACAGCCCTTAATATATTCTTATCTCATAATGGAAATACACACTTGCTATTCTAGTGTGATACTTTCTGTTCTTTTTTTAAGTAGCTTTTACTGGGGACGTGGGTGAAAGAGATGTAACATATATTCCTTGTCTATGATTTAGAAAGTACATACAAAATAAAAAAATAAATAATTATCACACATAATCTCTTAGCTCTTAATTTTACCATTAATATTATAATATACATCTCTGTATGTTGGATGTATTCAATATTTTGTGTATGTTTTATCTATACGCCTGCATATATTCACTCACTTTAGAAGACACAAAAATGAAATAGCAATAATTCTGTCCTAAAGGACCTAGTAGTCAAATTAAGTAAAATAAAATATGGTTAGAGAGAGAGAGCAGTAAGTAATTAGAAAGCTACAGAAAATTTCCTGTGAAATTTCAGAAGCAAGAGAAATTGTCTTTGGAGGGGAAATACAGGGAAGTTAGCACCTGTATATAGATAGATAGATAGATAGATAGATGATAGATAGATAGATAGATAGATAGATAGATATTAGTTCTTTGTAAAATCATTAGCATTATGACACTTTGTGCACCTTGTGGCCTCAGAAATAAGAGGCTATAGATATAGATACAGGCTATACTTTCTGTTCCTAGCACGGTAGCAGGTGCAGAGAAGGAACTCGTGAAATATTTGTTGAATTTACAAACGAGTGAAGCAAATTTTCCACTTTTAGACATGTAACCATTTAATTAACTCATGCTTGGATAACAGGAAGTTACTTTAAATGACTGACCCATTTGATTTAATTTGTACTAGAATTAACTTCCTGTCCCCTGGCCTCATTCTGGTCACAAGGCAACTGGTAAGTCCAGGCAAGCCCACCTCTAGGCAGGAATGCAGAGCAGGGGGAGGTGAACCACGTTTCAGTGTTGCTGGAACGCTAATGCTGCCCAACACTGCCTCCTCAGGCTCCATCCAGATCTCATTGGCCTGTTCAGACCAATTCTACCTCTCCTAGTACTTATAGTGCTGTTGATTTCTCCAGGACTTAATTGCTGACCTATCTAATTCCCTGTTTCTCCAGCTTCATTGTTTCTGGACAAAATGAAAAAGCAAATGACCAAACTTATTAAATAATGATCTCATTTTACACACAATCTAAGTCAATAATCTCTGGCACCAGGGCCTACGTAGATTTGTAACAACAATCTTCCTCCTCAAGTTGTAGTTTATTATGGTCTACCAAAATAACTGAACATCCCAAGTAAGACCTCCAGGCTTCTAGAACTGTAATATTTCTTTCTTCATAAATTCTCTCCCTCTTTGCTATTCATGACTTCTCTGTTATTCTCCTCTTAAGTCTTTGAGAAAGTTTGCTCAGATGCTTATATCTACCAAGTCTTTATAATTTAGAAGATTTTCACAAGGGCCCTAGCAGGTTTTAATTTGCTATGAATCATGTTGAATGGGAATGGGAAGATGAGGATGAAAAACTATTTGAATTCATAGATCTATGCCTCACTTCATTGTTTTTGTTTGTTTATTTGTTTTGCTTTTTTTCTTTTTTTTTTTTGAGATGGAGTCTCGCTCTGTCGCCCAGGCTGGAGTGCAGGGACACAATCGTGGCTTACTGCAACCTCCCTCTCCCAGGTTTAAGTGATTCTTGGGCCTCAGCCTCCCAAGTAGCTGGGATTACAAGTGTGTGCCACCACACCCGGCTAACTTTTGTATTTCACTTCACTGTTAATACTAACAATGGGACTTTTACCAAAGCATGTTCTTCCTTTCAGATATTTAAACTGTTTGAATATTTTATTTACCCAATTTTTAGATCAGACACGAACAATATTATTTCCTACTCAAATATTATGTGCTGCCTATGAATGAAAATTTTATCCTGTTTTTATTTTCTTACATTAAATTATATTCAACTGTCTTCCTTCCTAAAGTCAGAGAATAATGTAAGAGGCTTGGAAATCCTTTCATCACATCTTCTGAAGTCTTCTGAAGCTGGCTATGAGTTACCTCAGCATAGATCACAAGTGTGTCGCTATAACTACATTGCAATTATTTGCCGTCTTTAATGATACCTTTGATATTTCTTATGAATGCAAATAAAGAGTGAGCCAGTTGGAAAGCCACTGCAATGATTTTTCAGTCCATCACTGCCAATTTTCACTTTGTGATTATAAGAAGCTGCTATCAGTGGTTCTTCAGTTCCAAATATCCCCAGTGTCTGGTGAGGGAAGCAAGCTGTCTGATTCTTAGATGGCCTTCTTGCTATGCTCTGACGTGCTGGAAGGGTCCAGGTAGCTTGTGGGGTCTCTTTTATAAGGGCACTAATCACATTCATGAAGTCTCCACTATCATGACCTAATCACCTCCTAAAGTCCTCACCTGTTAATACTATTGCATTGGGGATTAAGTTTCAACATGTAGGTTTTGTGGGGACACAAACATTCAGACCACAACAGAGGGAGGCCCTCTAGTAGGTTGACACAATAATCCAGGAAAAAGATGATGGTGGCTTGGCTTAGGGTAGTAGCAGTGGAAATCAAAGCTTTCGAATTTGGATTATGTTAGTGGTACAGTGAATAGGACTTACTTTTGGATTGAATTCGGCTTATGATGAAAGAGGGAAAAAATGAGACTAAATATTAGTTTTGATGCCTAGATGGGAAGGAATTGTGGAGGATGAAATTTTAGAGCATGGGAGAAAGTCAGTGGTTCTTTTTCAGCCATGTAGATATTGAGATGCCTGGTACACATCTAAGTAGAGATTAGGTAGGTGGTGACATGCGTCTGGAGCTCAGCAGAGATTATGGGATGGAGACGGATTTGATTACCTGGAAGAATATATAGATAGAGAAGAAAGGATGGCTGAGAATGGACACTCAAACAAGCCAGTATTTAGTGATCATACAAAGGAGGAGTCAGCAAAGGAGACTAGTGTTGAGGCCTGTGAGATAGCAGGAAAATAGAGTGAGGTGATTGTTATTCGTGGTTTGTCTCACACAAACTTTAAAAAAAAAAAAAAAAAAAGAAAGAAAACTGAACTCTCTCGTCCATCTTTTTATTCTGGCTCTATCCCCTAAAATCTTATAGGCTTGGAGCCATGATAACTGAATATTCAATTTTTGCAAAATGGAATTACCAGAAAATATTATACTTTATATCTCTGGTCACACCCTAATGCCATTTATATGAACATATAAAGGAGGAGATTATTCACATCTGACCACAGTTTCCAGAGTTTGAAGGAGACTTGAAAAATATTACATCATACCTAATCAACTTTCAAGTCAGAGCTTGATTTTAGCTGCCTAGAATTGCAGTTGTGTTCTTCTGACTGGGGCAAGGTTCAGCCAGTTTGGGTGAGTTATTGCAATAGAAGGAATATGATCCCTTATACAGAATTATATAAATCAATAGTCATATTTATTTTGCTAGAAATATATCTAAAACAGACTTACCAAATTGTTCAATGTCTGGAGTTACCGTTTCTGTAGTTTTTCATTTGCATAATACATTTTTCTGTATTTTTGCTCACACATGACATACTACTTAAAAACTTTCTAAAACCTTCTTATACTCCAGAGACGTAACAAAACACTCAACTTACATCAGAAACTAAGTTATGAATGCATTATAGGAATAAATCATTAATATTATTCTCATGTTTAGGATATCCTCAGACCATCTCGAAAAAGAGGAAAAGATGACTATGATGGCTCACCAGTACCCCTCTTGGATCTTCATTAATGAGAAGACATTCATAACCAGGTAACCACACACCTTATATTATACATTGTCCTACTCACCGATCATTTGTGGAATATACCATTCAAAGTTTTCTAAGCATGATGTATGATCAACAAGATCAATAATATGAATCATCAGTAGAGATACTAGATAAGAAGTTGAAAAAGTTTGTTCCTAAAGACTCTCAAATTTACTCTCTCATGGAACAATCACTAATATTTTGTTTAACAGTGGTTTTTACTTTATTAAAAGCAACATTTCTGTTTTAATAGTTGAGATAATACTGAAGAGCAGCATTAGGTGAAAGATCTAAGGCTTCTCATAAATGATAGTTCTAAAGAATTAACCCCAGGGCCAAAAACATTATGTCCTGTCCTAATCTCTCCCTCCCTTGCTCCTCATTACACTCTATTTTTACTGGTTCCCTCTTGACATTAGATTATGCACTATATGGCCGACATCCACAACTTTTCTTGTACACAGCAAACAGTATCTCATATTGCTTTGGGAACACTAGAGTAGGGGCTTAAAAGCTATAAGAGTAGAGATGAAAACTGAAACTGGCCAAGCTACAGCAGAGGCTGGGGACTGAAGGGAGATGAAATCATGAAAAAACAAGTGGTACTGAAACATGACCCAAATCTTATGGGGGGTGTGGAAAAAGGAATAAAGCCAAATAAATGATAGAGAGAAGGGGAAGTGAATGATGCAGGGTTGGGCAGTAGGAAAGTGAAGGAAACAAATATGATCAAATATGGAAATAAAGCCACAGCTGAAAGAAAAGGATGAACTATAAGCAGTGGGAAAAAGACATGATGCAAAGGATAAAGGATCCACTGACATATTCCTCAAACACTTATTGATTTGTCACTGTGAGCAGGTGTTTTTTTGGACCTCGAGCATTCAGTAATGAACCAAACAAAACCCTTACTCTCATGGGGTTACATCATAAAGTCGGGATACAATCAATACGTAAGATAAATGCTGACGAAATGGAGTAAAGAGTGCTGGAGATAGCGAGCGGAAAGGGTTCTGATTGCATATAACCTAGTTCCTTCCTGAGTGAGCAGGAAGCATTGGAGGAAAAGCCTGCAGAAAGGGAGAAAGCAAGCCATGCAGGTTTCACAGGTATTCCAGGCAAGGGGAACGGCAACTCCACAGCCCTAAGGCAGATGCATATTTGTAAGGGTCAGGGAGGACAGTATGGGGAAATGGAAGTAGAAAGACAGCAGGAGAAGATGAAGCCAAATGGGCCCAGAACATGTAGGGTTTGAAAGGCCATTATGAGGCTTGATCTTTCCCACTAAATAAGATGAGAAGCTGTGGAAGGATATTGAGCACATGAGTGGCAATATCAGCCTAGCTGCTGTGTGAAGAACAGAGTAGAGAGGGGACAAGAGTGGAAACAGAGAAGTTACCAAGGAGCTGACAGTCCAGGGTGGAGAGGAAGGTGGCTTGAATGAAGGTGGCAGCAGTAGAGGTAGAAAACAATGGTGAGATTCTGGATATATTTTGAAGACCAACACAATAGGATTTCCAGAAGGGTTAGACATGGGGTATGAGAGAAAGAGAATAACCAAGGATAATTCTAAAAATTTTGATCTAGAAAAATGGAGTTAACATTTTCTGAAATCATGAGGAGAAGCAGGAGCTACAGGAGGAGCAGATTTGCAGCTGAGGATCCGGAATTCAGTCCTGGACACATTACATTTGAGATTGAATAAGAAGCATTTCTTAAAAATGAGGTCCATGGACCACCTGCTTCTGAATCAGATGCCTGTTCACCGTATAGACCCTGGGCTTCACCCCAGAACTAATCATGTGATTTTGATGCATACTGAAGTCTTGAGAACAAATTCTCACAGTAGGAAAGGATTAAAGTTCTGAGAACTTCTGACCTCCTAACATAAACAAAATTCCTGGAGCTGGGGGAAATCTCTGCCAGGCTGTCACCAGAAATTATAACAATGCCACTGACCAACTATGATATCCAGCATACCACAAATCTGGCAAACACCCCTACTCATTTATTCACTTGGCAAGTCGTGTTTTAGCTCCCTCTCTTTACTAGGCGTTGTTGTGGTAAACAAGACGAAAATTAGCAATTTATTGAGGTATTTTTATTTTCCCGCACAGAACTACATGAAAAGAATGGAAATTAATAGTTAAGCAGAATCTTCATAATCAAAATTTTGGTTTCAGCAAATTTCATGAGGATTACATATGATCAGTAAAATAAGAGGTCCTGATATTAATAATAGCATAGTAGGCAACAAAACGTTTATATCCCACTACTGGATGAGAATTCTCTGAGTTTAGAAACTTCCTTGTTCAAAGGGTATTGGCACAGGTTAGCTTTGTGCTGAAATGACTAAGCTTCCAGTTGCTGTTTTATTGCCCGGAGTCATCATTGCACACGGCTTCACATAGTGAGCTGGGTGGAAAAAAATAAAAACAAAAGTTTTTAATGGTTACTTTCAAAGTATTTTCACTTTAGGTCATAGGCTGAAATCTGGGCACTTTAGAGGTGAATAAATGCTAACCATGTATTAAAAAAAACAAATTAATGGAGAAGTTTAAATCCAGTTTTAGAATGCCGATCAGATTTCACTCTCAGAACCTATCAGACTTTTTCTGCTACTTAGTAACCTAACATAAACTTTGCAGCCTATGCCTCTTCTAAGGGCAGCTCAAAAGGCACGTGTACAATCCTGTCCTTAGTAAATAAGTTTAATTAGCGTGATGTAATAAATTTTAGCAGAAAGTGCATTATTCCAAACAGTTTCTTTTTCCAAGCATGTTGGCCAGCAATCTTTGTTGAAACAAAGGAACCAGCCACCTGCACTTCTAAGCACAAATTAAGCACAAAGAGCCAGTGTTCCAGAGGCTGCCTTCTACCTGGCCAGTACAGACAGAAGGCAATGTTTGCCCAGGTTTCATACATAGGGTCTTCTCCTGATCAAAGGAATAGGAGCAAACACTGCGTGCCCCTGTGAGTCTGAAGGTAAGTTTCTAAAAGGAGGGCATCTTTCTCCTGAAGAATGCTGAATACCTGTCTTTAATTAAAGTATAAGAGAGCCTGTTCTGATGTATTTGTATAAAAAGTTAGAATTTTAAAATAAGCCAGAGACAGAAGATTTTAACTGCATATTTAGGAGCATCTACTTTAAAAAATAGGATTTTTGTCCACATGGGGATTGTTTTTAAAAATTCACATTATTCATGTTTGATGATCCAGTGAGATAAAAAGAAATTATTATGAGAAATTGGGTATCACATCTGTTATTTTGTCACAAAAAGGTCAATAACATCATCAAGAGATATGTGAAAGAAGAGCATTCATTAGATTTTTTTTATATTTTGTATTTTTCAATAAGCATATATTGTCAACAGTCATTGAGCATATCAATATGACTTAATAATCTGTTATTCCTAGTAAAATTTATCTACTTTGCAGTTACCTATTTTATCAGTTAAGGAGGTTTAAAAACAATGAGATCATTTGTCTGCCCAAGATAATCTAAAAATGTTCTCATTGAAAATCCAGTGATTTTCTATGAGACTCCAGAAATTCAGACTCCAGAAATATATTACATGTATGGAATTTATTTCAATTTCTGGATGTGTGAATTTTCTATACTGTATTCCCTACACAAATAACTTTTGAGAGCATACCATAAGCAAAGAGGAGGAGGAAGAGGATGAGGAGGAGGAGGAGTAGGAGAGGAGGGAGGGAGAGGGAGGGGATGGGAGGGAAAGAGGAGGTGAGGGGAGGGGGGAGGAGAGGGGAGGGGAGGAGAGGGGAGGGGAGGAGAGGGGAGGGGAGGAGAGGAGAGGAGAGGAGAGGAGAGGAGAGGAGAGGAGAGGAGAGGAGAGGAGAGGAGGTAGCTGTCCTACTCTTGTGGAGCTTGCAATCTGAAGCTGTAGCTCAAACCTGAGCCTTTATCAGAACCACCTGGAGGGTTCTTTAAACAAAAGATTGCTAGGCTCCATCCCCAGAGTTTCTGATTCAGGAGTTCTAGGGTGTGGTGAATATTTCCATGTCTAAGTTCCCAGGTGGTACAAATGCTGCTGGTCTGAGGATCACACTTTGAGATCCACATAGGTCTAAAGGCCTGAAACAAACTGACATGTATTCTGAGGGAAGGAACCCAGTTCTATGAAAGAACAAAGCCCTAGTTTAAACAAGAGTTCCAAGATGGCTTCCCTAGAAACAATGTTTGTACAGAGATCTGACTAAGAGGGAGCTATCAAAGTTCAGGGGAGTGGGTGGGAGAGCATTTCTGACACAGGAAATCTGCCAGAAATCCTTACAGCCATACAGCAAAGAGTTCCAACAAGTGAAAGGTGTCCAGGGTGCTGGGGTGCAGGACACAGGGAAAATGTCTCTTGAAAGGAGGCTGAAGAAGAAGGCAGGAGAGAGATCAAACAGGACTTAACCTGCCGTAAGGATGTGGGGGTTTTATCCCAAGAGCAATGGAAAGACATTTAAGACATTTAAAGATGTTAACAAAGCAGATGATATGATCAGATACATTCTACATACTCTGGATTTAGTCTGGAGAATGTTTGGAAGATCCCCTGAATAGCAGCAAGGAGTTTGCTTATTATTTTCTTGTTGAATGTAAAGATAACCAGTGGTGAAAGTCATGGCAGCATTACCGAAGAACAAAGTCAGAGCCAGTGAGTGTAAGAGCCTGTGTGTCAGGAAGGCTCCCATTTTCAGGCTCGTGCTCATGTTGATGGCCCTGGGAATCACTGGCTCCCTGTTGTGTTTCAAACCCTCTAGTAACAACCCCAAATGTCCAGGGGGTCGAAAGGCATATTGCTACAATAAATGAAAGACTTCATTAAATAGGATAGTTTCTCCCTCCCAAGGGAGCAAGGAGCATCAGAGTGTGAAGTCAAGGTACTCATTCTCAATAAGCACAGAAGTCCCTATCTGTTCATACACAAAGGGTGTAATTTTACAGCAAGTTTCCATCTGCTCCCATAATGATTGCTGTTGAGTGGCACACCTGTGTTTACTTTTCAACTGGCTTTTAAAAAACTATAAGGCTTGTCTCAGAAAAACAGGAAATGAAAGGCTAAACCACAGACAAATGAGAAGCAAGACCGAAATATGAGCTAAGTCCCAGCCTAATTGCTCCATTCCCTCATCTCTATCTTGCATGATGCTGAGGTTTGGGATATGGATGAACCCATCATCCCAGTAGTGGGCATAGTACCCAATAGATAGCTCTTCAGCCCTTGCCCCCTTCCCTCTCTCTTGCATCTAGTGGTCCCAGTGCCCATTGTTCCCATCTTTGTGTCCATGTGTACCCAGTGTTAAACTCTCACTTATAAGTGAGAACATGCAATATTTGATTTTCTGTTTCTCTATTAGTTTACTTAGGATAATAGCCTCCGGCTGCATCCACATTGCTGCAAAGGACATGATTTTGCTCTTGTTTATGGCTGCAGAGTATTCCATGGTATCTATGTACCACATTGTCTTTATCCAATCCAGCACAGATGGGCATCTGGGTTGATTCCATGTCTTTGCTACTGTGAATAGTGTTGTGATAAACACAGGGGTGTGTATGTCTTTTTGGTAGAATGTTTTATTTTCCTTTGGGTCTATATCCAGTAAAGGGATTGTTGGGTTGAAAGGTAGTTCAACTTTTAGATTTTTGAGAAATCTCCAAACTGCTTTCCACGGTGACTGGACTAATTTACATTCCCACCAACAGTGTATAAGTGGCCAAAAACATGGGCAGACACTTCTCAAAAGAAGACATACAAGCAGCCAACAAACATGAAAAAATGCTCATTGTCACTAATCAGAGAAATGCAAGTCAAAACCACAGTGAGACGCCATCTCACAGCAGACAGAATGGCTTTTATAAAAAAGTTAAAAAATAACATATGTTGGCAAGGCTGCAGAAAAAAGGGAAAACTCCTCAGGTATTTGAAGTTGGAAGAGTGAGACAGAATTCAGAGCTTTCTGATCATTTAGGGTTTGCATTTTTACTTCAATCAAGATAGACTACTTCGGCCGGGCGCGGTGGCTCACGCTTGTAATCCCAGCACTTTGGGAGGCCGAGGCGGGCGGATCACGAGGTCAGGAGATCGAGACCACAGTGAAACCCCGTCTCTACTAAAAATACAAAAAATTAGCCGGGCGTGGTGGCGGGCGCCTGTAGTCCCAGCTACTCGGAGAGGCTGAGGCAGGAGAATGGCGTGAACCCGGGATGCGGAGCTTGCAGTGAGCCGAGATCGCGCCACTGCACTCCAGCCTGGGCGACAGAGCGAGACTCTGTCTCAAAAAAAAAAAAAAAAAAAAGATAGACTACTTCACAAATTTCTCAGTTTCCAGACTTTGGAACTCAGTCCCTTCATTTGCAAAGGAAATGTGAATAACCTACTTTCCTAGCTGAGGAGGGTCTCTATGCAAAGATTGAAAAGCATTCTTTCTTCATCATTTGAACCAGGAGATGAGGCCAAAAGCCAAAAGACATGGAGCCATGGCTGTTTATGAAAGAGGAGCCAAAATTTGTCATTTTAATTCCAGGATTCAAATGGACAGGAATAAAGGATAAAATGAGTTTGGAGAATTCTGCTTCTATTACAGACATCATTAATATGGAATGACGATTTGTCTTGGCAAATGGCTTGATGACAAGGCTTTATTCAGTTCTCTTCTGTGTCCTCATATTTCCTGATTCCATCTTTCCAAAAACATACAAGAGTGTATATTACATTTTTATGAACCTAAAAAATATCATGAAAGTATCACACATTTCTTATATAGAATTTATAGGCTGGGCATGGTGGCTCACACCTGTAATCCCAGCACTTTGGGAGGCCGAGGCAGGGGGATCACCTGAGGTCAGGAGTTTGAGACCAGCCTGGCCAACATGGTGAAACCCCATCTCTACTGAAAATACGAAAATTAGCCTGGCCTGGTGGCAGTTGCCTGTAATCCCAGCTACTCGGGAGGCTGAGGCAAGAGAATCACTTGAACCCGGGAGGTAGAGGTTGCAATGAGATGAGATCACACCATTGCACTCCAGCCTGGGCAATAAGAGCGAAACTCAGTCTCAAAAAAACAAAAAAAAAAAAAAAAGAAAGAAAAGAATTTATAAGGTATATAGAATTACAACATACGAAATAAAAATCACAACCTTAATTCCCAGCAAATAATCAATTTGTTACCTTTACATATTTAATGTAATGTTGAATATGTTTAACTTTAATATTTCGTAGTTATTTTATAAAAATATAAAGTTCTAAATTCAGCTTTTTGAACCTGACATAAGAAATTGTTAAATAGCCTCACTGCTAAAATTTAATATCGGGAACAAAATCAATGGGAAAAAGAAAACCTGTGCAAGAGAACTAATTAGCACTATCCTTTTCTGCCTCAGTTTTTCACCTGCTGAAGTCTGTTTCAAATATTCTTGGTTCCTAATCTTAAACATGGCAACACACACAGTGGAATGGTTTTTTGTTTTTTGTTTTTTGTTTTTGTTTTTGTTTTTTTTGAGACGGAGTCTCACCGTCACTCAGGCTGGAGTGCAGTGGCGTGATCTCCGCTCACTGCAACCTCCACCTCCCGGCTTCACACCATTCTTCTGCCTAGCCTCCCGAGTAGCTGGAACTACAGGTGCCTGCCACCATACCCGGCTACTTTTTTCTATTTTTTAGTAGAGACGGGGTTTCACCATGTTAGGCAGAATAATCTCAATCTCCTGACCTCGTGATCCGCCCACCTCGGCCCCCCAAAGTGCTGGGATGGAATGTTGTTCTTAACGTTGTTGTCACTAAGCAGCTCGGTGGCTGCCTAATTGGAACCATGAACATTTTTCAGCAAGTCTCCAAGAAGCAGAAGTAACACAAACTCAGGAAGCACAGCCAGGGGCTAAATATGCTTTTGGCAGCTTCGTTGAGTGTATTTTCCCCTGAGGTTCATTTGTATCACACGGAAGTCTTTCAAGTTTGTGTAGGGTGACGGCATATGACAATATTTATGCTTTGTCTTTAGTGGGTTCAAACTGTAAGAATCACTTTGTAAAGACTAGGACATGGTTCTTTGCCTTTTAGGGAAGGACTAGGATAGCCACTTAATTATGCTGTAAGTCATTATTAAAACAAGAGAAAAAAATCTCTTAGTACAACTAATATTTGACATCCACTCTATCTATGGATATGAGACATAATTCACTTCCACCCATAATCCTGTCCCACATTCATGTACATTACAGTTTTATAAAATTAAATAAAAAGTTTCTTCCAGCCAGCCAAATACCTGATAAGATTGAGGAACTCACTTCATGCTAAGTACATTATTCACGGCAAACGTCAGAATGCGTTTAATTCCCATAGGCTGAGCAGCTGCAATTCAGGCCACAAAGTACAAAGTACACCAGAGCATTTTACAGTAAACTCTGGGTCCACTATTACTCATTAAAACCAAGCTGGAGCCTTAAAGGAACAGGACCCTGGGATCCCCTCAGCATTCCTCCCCCTGATCTGCCCCCCACCAAGGTCAGTCTCTCCCTCGCTAGCTCTCTTCCAGGACCATGATGAAGAATCCTGGGTATTCATCAGCTTATACCAGGATTCTCTCTCCACACTGCTTGTAGCAGGGTGCCAACTTCTATCCTGGAGAAACTTATAATTTACATGTTCATTTAGCTAGAAGTCCAGTTTATATGGAAGTTTGGTTTTCTTCAGTTTAGTGAAAACACCGTCCTTATTATATAGTGTTTGATGATGTAAAAACACCCTTGTTACATATTGTGATACAGTGTTTCATGTTCTAGGCCCTTTCCTAGAAAATCAATTTTTTGTGTCTCACATATAAAAGTGTGAGAAACTTGTGTCTATTTCTTTTTCTTTCTTTCTTTTTTTGAGACGGAAACTTGCTCTGTCGCCCAGGCTGGAGTGCAGTGGCGCAATCTCGCTCACTGCAAGCTCCGCCTCCCGGGTTCATGCCATTCTCCTGCCTCAGCCTCCTGAGTAGCTCGGACTACAGGTGCCCGCCACCGTGCCCGGCTAATTTTTTTGTATTTTTAGTAGAGACGGGGTTTCACCGTGTTATCCAGGATGATCTCTATCTCCTGACCTCGTGATCCGCCCATCTTGGCCTCCCAAAGTACTGGGATTACAGGCATGAGCCACCGCGCCCGGCCGAAACTTGTGTCTATTTCTTGGGCGTGCCTTGGACATCACAGACTTGTAAACTGGAAAACTGGACATAGAATCCATTTCTTATCACCCATTTTAAAGTATTTTAAGGGCCATCAAACAGTTTATGCTAAGCAGTCTGATCATATTGGAAGGTGAACTTTTATGGGTTTGAGGGGGAAAGGTGCACAAATTCTTTTTGAGGGGGTCCACATTTAACACTTAGGTGAACCCTAAAAAAAAAATCTGTTAAAATTACCACTGACAGGCCACAGTGTATATTAAATCAGGGCTCCTCTTATTGACTAAGGACTGCCCAGATAACACTTTAGTGATTGCTTTTGGGTCTTCTAAACATACAATGCCTGTAATTATTGTAGGTCCCTTCTGGACTTCAGAACTTTCTATAGACATGGCACATTTGTTCACCTTTCCGTGGAACATCAGCCTCATTTCTGCACCTCTACCACACTAGTGTTGCAGTGGTCTCACTCATCTTGCTGCCTCTATCTTGTCTCGTACTGAAATCTATCTTCGACATTCTACTTAGTGATCCTTAGCATCATCATGTCTTTCCCCTGCCTAGAATCTTCAATAGCTGCCCATTGCCTGTGAAGTGAATTCCAAGTTTCTTAAAATGGTTCACGGGGCTCATTCATTGCTCAGCATTCCCCATTTTACATATTGTATTCTTGGAATCCCAACTCTTGAGTTTTTTCTGCGAACTATAGAAATAGCTACATGTCCCTTTTCATGTTGTTTCTTTGCCAGGTAAACTCTTTACACTCTTCTTTTCCTGTTTGATTCTCACCAACCAAGGTTCACCGTAGGCAACATCTATTCCTTAAAGCTCTCGCCCACCCTCCCAGCATGACTGAGGCCTCTTGACTGCTCACACAGCAACTGTATCATGTTGAATAAATGACTTTATGTGGGATGGTGTAATGTGGATAGACACAGATGACCAACTAAACAGTAATTCTTCACCATGTTGTTCCCCTAATGCCAAGTTAAATTATAATGTTACAGACATACATTTTATTTTCAAGGTTATATTAGACATATTGTTTCATCAGGTACATAAACTAATCATCTCCAAAAGTTTCTCTGGTAAGGTGTACACATGATTAAAAGAAATGTTTGGACAGCATTCACCATTGCTGTAATTTGTTCAGGCAACTTCTAAATTTTCTTTTCTAATTCCTTGCTTTGTATTGCACCACTAATTTACCTAATTTTACTCCAATACTTTAGTTTACTGAGCTCTAATCTTCAACACTCCAAAATCCTTCAAAGTCCAATTAATAATCAAAAAGATTCTACTCATGGTGAGAAAAATACGGAAGACTTCTATGGTATCCAGCTACCCTGTATTACACAGTGGATTACAGATTGGAAGACTTTCTCTGCGAAGAGCCAGATTAGAAATATTTCAGGCTCTGTAGGTCATATGGTTTCTGTTACAACTACTCATCTCTGCAGTTATAACAGAAAAACAGCCATAGACAATGAGCAGACAAATTAGTGTGGTGATATTCCAATACAACTTTGTTTACAAAAACAGGCAGCCTGGGACCACAGTCTGCCAACTCCTTATGTCATTTGGAGACTTATTTCAGTTGAGGATTTAGTCAGGCTCTATTCAGGTTCAGAAACATTTTCCAACTACACATGATCCTGAAATAACACTTTAGAGGCCGCTCATACTATACTATATAATGTACTTTTATCAGAAGCAGAAGCTGAGGGAATAAGATTATGTAAGGCTCCATTTGCTTTCATAACAACTCTCACAGCTCAGCATATCAGGAGTTGCATCCCAAGTGTCCCTGAAATTTCTTTACAGTAAAATTTCTTTTTTTTTTTTTTTCCTGAGACGGAGTCTCGTTCTGTCGCCCAGGCTGGAGTGCAGTGGCGCAATCTCGGCTCACTGCAAGCTCCGCCTCCCGGGTTCACGCCATTCTCCTGCCTCAGCCTCTCCAAGTAGCTGGGACTACAGGCGCCCGCCACCACGCCCGGCTAATTTTTTTTTTTTGTATTTTTAGTAGCGACGGGGTTTCACCGTGGTCTCGATCTCCTGACCTCGTGATCCACCCGCCTCGGCCTCCCAAAGTGCTGGGATTACAAGCGTGAGCCACCGCGCCCGGCCTACAGTAAAATTTCTTTATGGTGAAATTTCTTAACAGTGTTCTGGCACTAAACAATGAGTGCTGTAAATCATGTTTATGTTCTCAGCCAGTAGTATAATTTTTAGGAAATATCCTATGACAATGACCCCAGGAGAACAAAATCAGAGTGACCAATGATATTTAGAAGAGACATGTTCATTAACATTAAAAATTGAAAGTAATCCATTTGGGAAATGGACCGACAGTATGGAGGACTTCCAGAGAATCTTTTTTATGGCAGTCGTGTAGAGTGTATTGATCCTTGGAAACGTACACCTTGAAAATTACAGGTGAGAAAAAGCCAGTGGCAACATACATGCTTACGTGATTTCAAACATGTAACAGTCAGTATATATAAATTCTGTCATTCAATATTCAGTATTTATTGAAGAAGAGCCTACTGTGAGCAAGTTTCTGCTCTGAGAACCAGGAACACAGGAGTGAATAAAGTGGACCAAACTCCTTGCCCTCTCATTTTCTTATGAGACAGAGACAGATATTGAGGATCAAAGGGATTTTAGCAATTGAAATACTTGGAATTTTAATATCATGGCTTGTTGGGTCTTTTTTTTTTTTTTTATAAAAACTGCTTATATGAGAAAGCTTTTCTTCCTTTGTTTATTGTTGTTTAGGAAATGAGTATTTCCCGATAATTTTAGTCAACCAGAATTTGTCAAGTTCCTGCTATGTACCAAGTACTCTTTCAGGCACAGGATACAGTGTGAACAAAATGTGTACATACCCCTGCCCTGTTGGAGCTACATTCAATGGAGGAGACAGAACATAAGGAAATAAGTAAACTATATAGAAGGTGACTCAGGGACAGGGGCAAAGGAGAAAATCAAGATATGAAATGCTGGGAGAAGGTGAACTTTTAGATGGGGTGATCAGGAAGGACTTCTTGAGAAGATGACTTTTGATTAAATAATTAAAGAAGATGAATGAGCTGGCAAGGTGAACGTTTGGGGAAAGATCATTCTGGGCAGAGGGATCAGCAAGTGCAAAGGCCCCAAGATGGGAGTCTGTCTGGAGTGGCCAAGGAACACCAGGGAGGCTGGTGGTTGCATGGAGTGAGGGAAGGGTGGGAGGAAATGAGATGAAAGAGGTAACAGAAGACCAGTCACATCCAGCCTTTTAAGCCATCGTAAGGATGTTGGCTTTTAATCTGAAAAACAAGAAGACATTGAAGAGTTCTGAGCAAAGAGGAGAGATGGTCAGGTTTGCATTAAAACAGTTTCTGCTATTGAGAGTAAACAACAGATACAGGGAGGCTTTTCGGAGGCTGCTGCAATAATCCAGGTGAGAAATGATAATCATCTCAAGAGGAGCATCTCAAGACGTAGAGACACTGAGAGAAAGATAGAATAGAGGTATGGTAAGAGCCAGTGTTCCCACTGCCAGGGCCCACCTGCCACAAAGGGTGAGATAAGTCAGGAGCATTCCTTACCATAGCTGTGTTCCCAGTGGGAGACACAGGGAGGAGTTTCCAGGCAAGAAAGCACTGAGTCACTCACCAGCACATCTGGTCTCAGATCTTGATACCCAGCTGGAAGGGTGGAAAGGTAGAGGGCTCCTCCCCTACAAACTTTCCTGGCCAGAGCCTGCCATTGTCAGCTGTATGGGGCAGGCCAGGAGAGAAGCTCCCCTGCCACAGTAACAATGAGCCTTTGCTCACTGTTGCTTCACCCAGCCAGCTGGGATCTTTGACTTCTGTGGTTGCCTTTAATAGTCTAAACAGCCCCAGCAAGTAAGACAGATCACCTTCATTTCACAGCTGTGGAAATTCAGGGATACTAAGTGGCTTACACAAGGTAACACAGATTTGGAGAGTTGGGGCACTGGTGTCCCATCCCATTCCCTGGGCACACAGGAGGGCGTAGTTTATAGAGAGATGGTATCAGCCACACACCAGTGCTTAATTTAGGTTGGTTAAAAATGTTGAAATACAAAAAGGAATATGAAACCAAATTCCTGTTTCGTGGCTGCCTCCTGCTACAGAATACTGTTCTCATCATTTTTGTCCTCAGTCATTTCCCACCTTTGGTTATTTCTTTATGAATTAGCACCTTCAACATTTGCTGTTATTTTAAGAATGCTTCCACTTCCAATGACCTATGTTAAGTTAAAGTGACAGAACAGTAAAGATTCCATTAAACTATTTCTTTCTATCTCATACCTTTATGAAAGTACCATTATCACCTTTTATGTTAAAAACTCTAAGACTGATTGTAATTAATTTTTTTTATTTTTAGGGAACAACTTAATTCTTTATTGAAGACCTATAACATTTTTTATGAGAACCAGAAAAATCTGCATATTTTATATGGAGAGGTAAGCCCACTGAAGAAAGGCAATCCAGTGTTATTCACACACACACACACACACACACACACAATTCTGGAAGAAACAGATGAAAGTTTAACTTGATTATGATTCTTTTATACTTGGGCTTGGAACACTTGTGACTTTCTAAGCATTTTTGAGATAGAAAAGCATTTAAAAATTTTAATGACGTATTTCCTTTCTATTTTAAAAATAGAATATGAATATTTTAACAACATTTCCACTGAAAATCTATCACAATACTTTCTTACAAACGCATCAGAATGTGTATAGAAAGACACTCATTGTGATGTCATTTGTAATGCAGAAAATTGAAGATGTCTCTATCAATTAGGGATTATTGAAATAAATTATGATGCATCTGTAATGTCAAATTTGATTTGGGTTTTAAAATGAATGCATTAGATTCCAATAGATGTGCACTATATCAAAATAACAAAAATTTTGAAATATTAAAGAAAGAATTCAGGAAAGTCCTGAAGTTAGAAAGCATTTTTCTAACTTTTAAGTTCAGGGGTACAAGTGCAAGTTTGTTACATAGGTAAATATGTGTCACGGTGGTTTGTTGTACAGATTATTTCATCACCCAGCTATTGAGCCTAGTACCTATTAGTTATTTTTCCTGGTCCTATCCCTCCTCCCAAATTCCACCCTCTGATAGGCTGCAGTGTCTGTGGTTTCCCTCGATGTGTCCATGTGTGCTTATCCTTTAGCTCCCACTTACAAGTGAAAGCAAACAGTATTAGGTTTTCTATACCTGCATCAGTTTGCTAAGAATGATGGCCTCTAGCTCCATCCCTGCAAAGGACATGGTCTTGTTCTTTTTCATGGCTGCATAGTATTCCATGGTGTACATGTACCACATTTTCTTTATCCCATCTATCATTAATGGGCATTTAGGTTGATTCCATGTCTTTGCTATTATAAATAGTGCTGCAATGAACATACGTGTGCATATGTCTTTATAATAAAATGATTTATTCTCCATTGGGTATATACCGAGTAATGGGATTGCTGGGTCAAATGGTATTTCTGTCTTTAGGTCTTTGAGGAATCAACACACTGTCTTCCTCAATGATTAGATTAATTTACACTCCCCAGCAGTGTATAAGGGTTCCTTTTTCTCCACAACCTCACCAGCATCTGTTATTTTTTGACTTTTTAGTAATAGCCATTCTGACTGGTGTGAGATGGTATCTCATTGTGGTTTTGATTTGCATTTTTCTAATGATCAGTTATGTAGAGCTTTTTCTTTTTTTTTTTTTTTTTTTATTATACTTCAGGGTTTTAGGGTACATGTGCACAATGTGCAGGTTTGTTACATATGTATCCATGTGCCATGTTGATTTCTTGCACCCATTAACTCGTCATTTAGCATTAGATGTATCTCCTAATGCTGTCCCTCCCCCCTCCCTCCACCCCACAACAGTCCCCGGAGTGTGATGTTCCCCTTCCTGTGTCCATGAGTTCTCATTGTTCAATTCCCACCTATGAGTGAGAACATGCGGTGTTTGGTTTTTTGGAATGTAGAGCTTTTTCATATGATTGCTGGCCACATGTATGACTTCTTTTAAGAAGTGTTTGCTCATGTCCTTTGCCCAATTTTTAATGGGGTTGTTTGGTTTTTTCCCTTGTAAATTTGTCTAAGTTCCTTGTAGATGCTGAATATTAGATCTTTGTCAGATGCATAGTTCGCAAAAATATTCTCCCATTCTGTAGATCGTCTGTTTACTCTATTGATAGTTTCTTTTGCTGTACAGAAGCTCTTTAGTTTAATTAGATCCCATTTGCCAATTTTTGGTTTTGTTGCAATTGCTTTTGGCATCTTCATCACGAAATCTTCGCCCATGCCTGTGTCCTGGATGGTATTACCTAGTTGTCTTCCAGTGTTTTTATAGTTTTACATTTTACATTTAGATCATTGGTCCATCCTGAGTTAATTTTTGTATATGGTGTAAAGAAGGGGTCCAGTTTCAGTTCTGCATATGGCTAGCCAGTTATCCGAGCAACATTTATTGACTAGGGAATCCTTTCCCCTCTGCTTGTTTTTGTCAGATTTGTTGAAGATCAGATACTTGTAGAAATGCAGTCTCATTTCTGGGTTCTCTACTCTGTTCCATCAGTCTGTGTGTCTGTTCTTGTACAAGTATCATGCTGTTTTGGTTACTGTAGCCCAGTAGTATAGTTTGAAGTCAGGTAGTGTAATGCCTCCAGCTTTGTTCTTTTGCTTAGGGTTGCCTTGGCTATTCAGGCTGTTTTGGATTCATATGAATTTTAAAATAGTTTTTTCTAGTTCTATGAAGAATGTCAATGGTAGTTTAATGGGAATAGCATTGAATCTACAAATTGCTTTGGGCAGTATTGCCTTCTTAACAATATTAATTCTTCCTATCCATGATCATGGAATGATTTTCCATTTGTTTGTGTCATCTCTGATTTCTTTGAGCAGTGACTTACAGTTATCTTTGTAAATGTCTTTCACTTCCCTTGTTAGCTGTGCTCCTAGGTATTTTATTCTTTCTGTGGGAGTTTGTTTGGGATTTGGCTCTCGGCTTGATTGTTGTTGGTGTATAGGAATGCTAGCAACTTTTGCACATCGATTTTGTATCCTGAGACTTTGCTGAAGTTGCTTATCAGCTTAAGAAGCTTTTGGGCTGGAACGATGGGGTTTTCTCAATATAAGATCATGTCATCTGCAAACAGGGATAGTTTGACTTGCTATTTGAACGTCCTTTATTTCTTCAAAAGCATTTTTAGGAGTGCCACTGGCAGGCTACTGTACAAAGTGGCCTTATGTTTACTTTTTTTCTTTTTATTTAATTTCAGTGTTTCATTTTCCACAAGTCTCTTCACTCAGCTTTGTATTCTGATGGGGCTCACTTTACATATTTACAATATCTTCCTGGCCAAAGGGGATATTAGAATTTTCTACTCCTGATTTAATTTCATGGCACAGCATGGACTTCAGGTGACCATGATTTGGCTTAAATCTACAGTTTGGACAGAAGGAAATTTACAAAGCACTCTGGCCATTCCTATTGAGCTTAAATGATTTAGTTCAACTGGGTATTTCAATTACTTTCCCAAATTCAATAATATACTGAATTAAATAACTAATCCCTTTATAAAGAAGTGGGCCTAATTTTAAGTTATTTCAACATTGTCCTATATCTTAAATCTTTAATATATATAATTATAAAAATATAAAATTTAGGAAAAGATTAAAACTAGGAAAATGATTATACTTTAATTCAAAAGTTTCCACAAAATTCATGATGTTAAGTTTGTTTCCTTTAGGTAAATGTTTGAGTTTTGGTGTTATGAACATTTAAGTTGAGGCATATTCTTTCCAATTCTGTACATTAGTGCTCCATTTATATTACAAAAGTTATTTAGGTCAGATGTGGTGGCTCATGCCTGTAATCCCGGCACTTTGGGAGGCTGAGGCAGGCGGATCACCTGAGGTCAGGAGTTCGAGACCAGCCTGGCCAACATAGCAAAACCCTGTCTCCACTTAAAAAAAAAATACAAAAATTACCCAGGCATGGTGGTGCATGCCTGTTATCCCAGCTACTCGAGAGGCTGAGACAGGAGAATCACCTGAACCCAGGAGGTGGAGATTGCAGTAAGCCGAGATCACACCACTGTACTCCAGCCTGGGTGACAGAGCGAGACTCTGTCACAAAAAAAAAAGTTATTTAATTTTTAATAATAGTTTCATGTTTTACATAATTTTTAAAAACAGTATGAGGTGAAGTGTATGGTGAGACTACCAGAGTTTTCAATCTTTACACACTGATCAATAAAGTCATAATTCAGAATTTTTCAAATCTTCTGACACTGTTTAAAAGGGGCAGTCCTTGGATGACAATATGTGGCTTTATTCATCTTTGGTTAATTAATCAATTAATTAAACAAATATTTATTGGATATCTACCATGTACCAGACACCATTTTAAAAGCTGGAGGTATAGCAGTGAAGAATTTAACAACCCCAGCAGAGTAGTGGGTTTTGTTTTTCTTTTCAGAGATTCTATGAGTTTTTGATACAAAGGCTTAATTGAGTTCTAGTTAGGCAGAGAAAGAATGCTATCCACCATTAACTATACAATCTATATCATATACAGTCATTTCGAGGAATAAATTGTGTTTCACTGTTGAAAACAACTGATTGGTAACCTGACCTCTTAGTAATCTGAAATGTAAAGTCAAAAGTGGAAGAAGTGCAAAAGTTTGTTTCAAGAGTGATTCCAAAGCAACTTTATCAGCCAAAGAAATAATAAACAGTAACATAGAGCATCTATTGAATGCCAGGTGCTGTGAATTGGGGGTTATTACAATGTCTGTTTTTCACATGAGAAAGCCCAAGTTTAAAGGTAGCCAGCGACTTATCCAAGGCCACAACTAAGAAGTGGCAGAGCCAGGGTTTGAGCACAGGTCTGTCTGATTCCAGAGTGTGGAGTTTTCATTATGCTCTCAAATAAGAATTGAGTTATTAAATGTTGTCTAACAATTGACTCTTCATAATATTAGTAATAGCTAATGAATGTTAAAATAGGTATTGGGTGGCTGGCATATGACTTTTGTTAGTTTCTACATTTTCCAAAGTTCCTATAACAGAAAACATTACTTTAACATCGGAAAAGCACTTTCATATATATAATGATTATTTATACTTTAATTCAAAAATTTCCACAAAATTCATGATGTTAAGTTTGTCTCCTTCTTCTGTTATACTACAGTGTTTCTAATTTTAAAGAAATTCTTCAAATGCTATTGTTTTTACAAAACATATATCTATGTTTTGAATTTTTACAGCGTGTTTTCACACGTGTTATTTGACTTGTTTTCCATAACTTTGTGAGTTAAATTTTTTTCTGTTCAGCAATGAGGAAATAGCTGCTAAATCTTTAAATAGCTTTTTTCTAATTTCTAGTTCAGTATAATTTTTAAATCTGCTTTAATTTTAAATTAAACAAAATTAGAGAATTAAAATTCTACTTAATGGAGGAATCAGAGTTCAGAAAGAATTTTGACATACTGTGCCCTCTGGTGGACATGCCATTACCATTATGATTTACTCACTTTGCTGGGTATAGCTGTTTTCAAAAATAAAAGAATGTTTTAAAAACAGAATTGCTTTGTAGATAAAAATCAGAAAGCCAAACAATAACCCTTGGATTTCTTTTTAACCTATTAAGGTTTCTTAAACACTTAATTTCTACATCTTCAGTTAAAATATTTACTGTCTATAAATAATACAAAAACAATTAGGGGATTATTCATTTCTTCCTTAGACTGAAGATGGCAAACTAATTGTTGAAGGAATGCTGGACATTTTCTGGGGAGTAAAACGACCTATACAGCTAAAAATACAAGATGAGAAGCCATTCTCTTCTTTTACTAGTATGAAGTCATCAGACGTCTTCTCCAGCAAAGGGTAAGCTATCTTTCATGTTTTTAATTCCTCAGAAGATGATCTTCATATCTAGTTTTATTGTGTGCACTCTTAAGGAGGGAAACTTAGGATTGTGTGAAACTGATTAAACACAGTTTCATTTAATTTCCCAGCAATGGCCGGGCATGGTGGCTCACTCCTGTAATCCCAGCACTTTGGGAGGCCAAGGCAGGTGGATAACCTGAGGTCAGGAGTTCGAGACCAGCCTGGCCAACATGGTGAAACCCCCGTCTCTACTAAAAATACAAAAATTAGCTGGGCGTGATGGCAGCCACCTGTAATCCCAGCTACTCGGGAGGCCAAGGCAGGAGAATCACTTTAATCCGGGAGGCGGAGGTTGCAGTGAGCCAAGATTGCGCCATTGCCCTCCATCCTGGGAGACACAGTGAGACTTTGTCTCAAAAAAAAACAAATCCCAGCAACTCAATGAAGTAGGTGTTCAGAAACCAGGGCTCTTCAAGATTACCTAATCTGTGCAAGATCCCCAATTACAGTGTGGCAGAACTGGACTGGGCCTTACTTCTGTCTGGGCTCCACAGCCTGTGGTCTCGACTCCTCTGCTCTGTTACTTCTCTCCTGGAGACTGCATTCCTTCATTGGAAAAGGCAAAATGTAAAGGCAGAATTTGATTTACCCTGGCCTGGTCTCCAAAATAAGAGGATAAAATCTAAATGTCTTCTTTCCTTGGAACAAAGAGCTCATCGTGCTTTCTACCAGGGAAACTTAATGATGCTCCATCTGATTGTCCCAATCCTGTTCAACAGAGCACCCTGAAATGCATTTGAAGTTAAATAAATGCACAAAACAGTCCCTTGTATGGGTTTATGCAAGTGTCCCTTGGATATCTGGTTGGGCTGATTTTTTCCTTACCCCTTTACAAATTTTAGAAAAATTAATAAATATTCTCAGCAAGAAACATCCCTGTATAAAAGTTCCTTTCATCCTTTTTTTCCAACCCTTCTTCCTTTTTAGTCCTTACCTCTCCAGCTCAACCCACTGTGTACATACATTGAGATACCAAGCCTTCTCTTCATACACTTCATCCTCCCATCCATTGTTAGATGAGCTGGCATTCTATCAGAGGAGGCATTGGAGAAGGAGCTGCCAGGACAATTTGCCCAATGTGATATTTGGCCACAACTAGGGAAAATTAATTATCACTTTGGCAGAAGTCTGCTTTTCCTTTGGAAAAAATATTTAAGCCCGACTATGATTTTCACCTTGCCAGTATTTCTCAAAAATTATGCTACCGCCATGCTGAATGTTTTGTAATTCCCTATACATTTCATGCAATTTCTAATTTTCCTGACTCTGCCTAGAAGTCTACCTGCTTCTCCACATCCATTTGTCTGACTCTCTTCCACCAATCCTTTAAGACCCAGGTGAGGTAACATGTTCTCCAGAAAGCCATTTCTGACTCCTCAGTCTATACTAGGTTCACTGAAAAGTTTTCTATATCACCTGACACACATGCAGTCAATTGTATTTTTGTATACTTATCTCCTTGTCTATAGTGCAAGCTTCTCAGTGGTAGAGAATGTGCTTTATTCATCTTTGCTTTATTTGCTTTATTCATCCCAGTGCGCAACTGTGTGCCTGGCACAAAGAGAAGATTCAAAACATAGCATAGAGCAAAATCCCCAGAAGCCTGTGGTTAAATTACCTCTGCTTTGTTTTGACTACTTGATCCCTCTATCTATCTCGTCTCCCATCCAAGCCAAGAATTGCCAAGGAGCTTAGGGCTCAGGGCGTAAGGAAGAACAGAAGGGAGGCAGCAGCCTCTGGCAGCCTGAGAGAGCCCCGCATTTCTCACTTCAGGTACCTGATGACTGATGGGGCTTATGATTCTAAATGACAAGGAGCGTCATTTAAAAGGAAAAATTACTCTTGGGCTCTGCTTTCAGAAAACTGTACAAGATACGAATTTACAAAATTAACTACCATATTTCATATTACCTAAGACCTCCTTGCAAAATTCTCTGAGCAGTCACATCTATTTGATACATTTTAATTTTTTAATTCATGAAAATGTAATAAATATCAAACATTAAAGGAAAATTTAATTCATTCAGAGAAATGAAGTAAGGTAATTTTAGTATCACCTTAAACCATCATTATTTTATATGGCTTTACCAAGATATGTTTTAAGTTTTATTTTTAATTGACAAATAATAATTATATAAATTTATGGGATACAACATGTTTTTATGCATATGTACATTATAGAATGAACAAAACAGGCTAATTAACATATCAGCCATCTCAAATATTTATCACTTTTGTGGTGACAATAGAGAATATAAAAAATTCTCTTCTTTAACTCTTTTGAAATATACAATATATTATTATTAACCACGATATTTTTTAACTTCTCAAATTTAAAACACTTGTTCCTAGCAATTCTGAGTTTTTGGATGAGTTTCAAGAGCCCAGGTGGACAAGGTAATATGCTTCTCCATATACTGCCACAGGTTCTAAAATAATATCCTCATGATACACCTGCTATAGGATCCATTTACATTTTGCATTGTTTATTAGTATAGTGCTGTGAAGCAAACAGGAATTTGCTCTTTTTTTTTAAAGTTGAGAAAAATTACCTAGAAACCTTTACCGGCTTGTCCTTTTCCAGCAACAAGATTAACTGCAGAACATTTGGCAGAAAAAGATCCCATTTCTTTCACATACATACAGAGCCACACGCAAACAAGAGCAAGATTAGATTTGGTTGTCATTAATTAGCCAAGAGTACTTCCTGGAAGCCAGCTGAACACTCAGGCAGGAAGGCACAGCACAATTTGAATGGCTTTTCTCTGGTTTCTTGTTCGCTAATGGGGTGCATAGCCACCTAAGGTATCACTTTTGTTGTTTCAGTCCAATTCTAGACACCCCCCCTCTGGTTGTCTCATTTAAGATAACATCCATTTAAATTCTCAGCCTTTAATTGTGAAAAGAAATTGACTGTTTTCTTCCTCTTAAACTTCTCCTATTTTTTTTTCCCATACTGGGCATCTCTGGGCAAAACTTACACCTCTGCTCTTGCAGGATGACAGATTTTATATCTGCAGTGGGTAAACGTGCGGTAAATGACAATGGAACTTCAGCTGCAGGAAGGGCTATAATCTTGTGTCTTTCAGTTCACCCTTTGACAGAATCATTGGTCTTGTCACGTTAGTTTGTTTTAATTATGTTTGAAATGAGTCACACAGAGGAAGTATCAGCTTAATTGGAGTGAAGAAGCTTTTAAAAAATCAGTTTATTTGAGCTCTGACCACTTGTTATTCTTTATGGAAACAATTCCATGGGCAGTACTTTGATCTCTCATATCTGGCACAAGTGTTTTGGAAATCTTTCATAACAAAAGAAAAGAATAGCCTTGTTAAGGTTGTGTTTGCTTATGCTATTTTTCACTTCTGTTTTTAATATCTTTCCAAACTCAGCTTTTGCATATTTTGGACAAGTCATGACAGAATAACATAAAGAGCACAAACTGGACAGGTGTACATTTGAATAACGTCAGTGGTGTTTTTTTTTTCTTACAATATGGGTAGGGAAGTGACCATATTCCATTTGTCTATCAAATTTCTACCTCCTTTTTATTTTTAAACTCCTTAGAAAACCTCCCCATAGCTTAAGTTTGCAAATGATACACATCCTGAACTTTAGTCAGAGCAACAGAAGTCCCATGTTTGGGCAAGTTAAACTATTTGATATTACATAAAGTTCCAACCAGTTTTCTCTTGAAAACTCTGGATAACTGCTCTGAAGCTTAGTCATGTGCACAGTTGTATGGGGTGATGCTTCAAATTACACAATCCAGAGCTGAAAACTGGTGTTTTCGTCTGTAGATAGTAGAAAAAATAAGGGGCCAAACACAGAACATATTGGACGACTTTTGGCCTCCTATATTTGTGTGACAAAACCAAGCTGTCACGTCTGCCAGGGTCACCAAGAATTTGACTGGCATCCTAGGGATTCTTATCTTTAGTCCTATGACATAGCATCAGGTTACTTTGCATTTTTAGTTTCTGTTTTTCGTTGGTATTGACTTTTCCATTCCTAACCCTCCTTCTATGATAATTATGTCTGCCCTTTCTGATTATTAAGCTGCTATAGATTGGGGGAAATGGATGATTTTATCTGCCATAAGACTAATTAGATTCTGAGTCAGGACCTGGTAGTTTTCCTTTGAGTTAAAGTTATTACCTATAGTTGGGCTTTATGACATTTGTTTTCATTGGCTGTATTCTGAATAGTACAGCTTGCTGGAAAATTAACAAATATATTAGGATTACCTTCTCTACCTCATAAGGCTATTGTGAGACTCAAATGATATAGTAGCCATAAAACAGGCTTCAAAAGAATTCAAAAGTAAAGAGGATAAGGGATGATTTTTTTCATATTCACTACCATTAGTATTAATAAATATTTTTCGTTGCCACCAATGAAATTTGGGCAGAGTCAATGCCACAAATTCCCTATAAGTGAATATATTTTAGTCATAAGAAAAACAGACATTATTGAAGAGATTCTTAGATAATAGCAACCATTTGCCTAGAGAGATCCAGGAAGACCTTGGGTCCCTAATGGTTCCTGGCCCATCAGGAGTGAAATAGATACAGATGCTGGTGATGATGATGATGATGATGACAATGGAGATGAGGATAATTATAATTATTGTTAATCTATATTGAATGCTTACTATTTTCAGGGCACTGTTTCAAGAATTTTATACAAATTAACTTTTAATCCTCAAAACAACCCTATCCTACCTCATACTGTTATCATTTTTATTTTACAGATGAGGACACAGGCACAGAGGGGATAAGAAACTTGTTTAAGACCAGATAAATAAAATAAAATTGAGTTTTGACCTGCTGTAAAAATAAACATTTGTCAGGTTTCATGTATTCTGAGCACTAGAATGCACTTAAAATTGCTAGTTTCTTTATGAAATCATAATTTTCTGGCAAAATTCTCATACATTTTCCTCCTTTGTAAACTACATTCTTCATAGTAGTCAAAGGCCTTAAAAGATAGGCACCATATTTTATTATTTTAGAGCCACTCTACCTAACAATGTTTTGAATGCAAAAGGTACAATACGTATTGACAGAATGTATAAAGAACACTTTTATACCTAAACTCCTCTAAGAGTATTGTGAAATATCTTTATAACAATTGATCATCTTGGTTTCTACTAATTCAATTTGGACATATGTTTTACAGAATCTATATAACTTGTGTTTCAGTATGTAACTGAATTATTATGTCAAAAAGATATGCTCTATAAAAGTACAGGAAGCATTTAAAACATATATTGAAAACTTTGGTATGAATATAATTTTAATAATATCATAAAATTTTATAACTTTGGACAATATATCCACCTACAGAGGCCCACAGTATTACTATATTAATATTGTAAATCTGGAAACCATCATAGGCTTCAATATGAATGGAACTGATGTACTTACAAGATTTATTACTTTTCAGAATGACACGCTGGGGGGAATTTGACGATCTCTATCGTATTAGTGAGCTGGACAGGACCCAGATTCCTATGTCTGAAACAAGGAATTCCCAGGAAGGTCAGTATCAAAATCTTATTGATTGGGAGACTTAATTTTTAATTAATGTAAAGTATGACTCCATATGTTTCCCTGAAATCTAACCTTTTTCCTACTACTACACAATAAACTCTTGTTTTATATGTATATATATTTTTAAATATCTTAGGAGCATAGTAACTTAAGTCACTATAGTGCTTGTATGATATTTAAGAAACTTACTTTGGTATATAAAAATATAATTCTTAAAAAAATTATATTATGTCACTTAGATTTATTAGAATAGGGAGAGCTAATAGTTTTAATAAAGTTTGTATTCATAAAATTGTTAAATATCTTCCCCAAAGATTAGAGTCATTTATTATTCTCAATAGCTTTATATGTTAGGCCAAGCCCATCAGACCTAATTCTGTATCTTTTTAGAAGCTGAACGTTTTAGTTAGTTAATAGATATGTCAATAATATTACTTCTCAGAAACACACAGATATGCTGGAGTCAATTTTATATTTGATGGAGTTATTTCAGAGATCTTTTTAAGAGAGAAATACACTTAAGGATCAAATGGATCCATACTGAACTTGGCAAACCAATGGGAAATGCCGGCTCTAGGGATGTGTGACATTAGTAGTTGTAATCATAATGGTGATGATGTGAGAGTAATAATAATGATATTGATAGCTGTAATCTGTTGAGACTCTGGTAAGTATCAGGCATAATATTTTGTATTTTATATGAATTTTTTCATGTAATTCTCAAAAACACATAAGATTCAAAGAGTAGTGGATGCTGATGACTGAAGCTAGAATGAGGGGTGGTAGACAGGGTTCATGTGCCTGAAATGGGGCTGTGATTTACGAAGTCGATTCAGTGTGAACAAGGGTATCCCACTAGCATTAACTTCATAAACCTACCAGCAACTTGCAATGTTTGTTTTCTTTTTATTTTTTTTTTTTTTAAATTATTCTCAATTCTGCCTCCTCTGCTATTCCACAAGAACCCAGATCCTGTGACAAACATGATGTTCCTTCCAGGGTTCCCTTATCTCTTTATCCCATGGGATCTTTACATCTTGTTAAATATGGGCCCTTCCAATTATCTTTTAGAAATATATATTAAACCCAAGGAAATCCCAGTATCTTGGCATCAAAGACATCATAAAAATATATTTGTATTTAAACAGCAGTGCTAGAGAATGAAGAAATATCTCATGCCTATTTGATGATGTTCTAATTACAGTAGAAAATTATTTAAAATCCTAAAGTAAAATAAAACACAAATGCCACCGCATGGTTTTATTCTTACATATGAATATGCACAGGAGAGGAAATTGAAAAAGGCACTATCAATTGGATACAAGCAGAAAAGGGGGCAGAAGGCAGGTTTGAATCTTCTGCATCCTAGGCTAGTAACACATTGTAGCTCAATTCAATTCCATTTAAACACCTTCTGCCTACTCAATAGATACTAGAGCTGTTCAACACTACACTATAATTTTATACTCTAAAATCTGCTATAGAAATTGTAATAATTCAATAACCAAATTTTGACCAATAAATTGTGAATCATTGTTAAATATACATGACTCAATGAGAAGAAATAATAGGATAGTGGACAACTAAGTGAAAAAGTCATTCATATCATACTTCTGAAATGTTCTAAAACGAATATTATGTGAATTACCTTTGTGATATATTACAAATAGTAGGACTAGTCCAAAGCATATTATTCCTTTTGCTTTTATAAAAGATGGGAACAAAATCTTTCAATGCTCCACATACCACATAAATAGCTTCTCAAAGAGCTTTCTGTAGATTTTTAGGAAAACTAAGGCCCAGTGTTTATTTTTTAGGGAAAGCTCCAATGAACTTGGGCCAGCATATAATAAGGATCCAGACCTGATTCTATCATTTATGAGTACTATGTCCATAGGAAAGCCACTTCAACTCACTGTACTTTTTCTTACCTATAAGAGATCAAACCTGATAAAGTATCAGATTTATTCCAGCTCTAACACTCTGAAATGCCACAAAATGCACCCTCCAATAAATTAAGATTAACGGAATGCCCAAACCCCAAACATGATCATTGTGATCATTTCTTATGAAACATAAGAATGAGACATAAGAATTTTATATGAGATACTGGCAGAATTTGCTGAGTCAGTCTCAGGCAACATTTAATAAGTAAATATGCAGCTAAGCAGTAGACTATAATGCTTTTACACAGCCAGAAAATGGTAATATTCCTAAAATTAACGAGAGCATACACAAATCCACTCAGGATGCTAGGAGACAGCCAGCTAAATGATATGAGCTTATAATCTATTCTTCCCAGACTATTTATCTTATCACAGCAACACCCTGAAGCCACATGCAGAGGATGAACCAGACTCCCCAGTGCTCTATAGAACCATGAGTGAAGCAGCCCTGGTGAGAAAAAGGATGAAGCCTCTGATGATGGACAGAAAAGAAAGACAGAAAAATAGAGCCTCTATTAATGGACACTTCTATAACCATGAAGTAAGTGAGTTACAATTCCATTAATGTAATATAAAATAAGGTTCCCTGTTTCACTAACAATACCACTCAATTCAATTCACAATTTAGAGTCATAATAATAACAGTAGCATGTCTAACATCTTGGGGGCACTCTCTATGTGCTAGGTATTAAAGTAAATGTATTTTAAATAGATTTTTACTGAATTATCTTATTAATCACTAAAACAATCCTATGAAGTAGGTACCATTATTTTCTTTACTTGACATATAAGCTAATTGATCTCATGGAGATTAAGCAATTTGTCTTAGATTATGCTACTCTTAAGCAGTAACTCTCAACCTGAACCCAGCTTTGTCTGACTCCAGAACACAAGTTTTTAACCACCATGATGGGTGAACTCTATCACTGTGCCAAGCATTAAAAACATGCAGATGAGGCAGCGGATATCTCAGCCAGTATGGAGCTCAGGGATTGAGCAGGGAAACCAACATACCAACAATAATACTGGAATAATGTAAGTGCTACGAAGCGGTTGGATCAAAGGACATTTGAACATGAATACTTAAATACAAGGAAAAAGCCACAGGCCAATTTATTCCAATAAATCAAACTTCTCATGTTGCCATGTTCCAGGTCTTTTACCTATACACATACCCTTTTTATATAAGTGTAGTTGTAGTTTAGATACAATTCACATTCCGCTTTTTCATTGAATATGTGTTAAATTTATATGTGCCTTTCCATAGTGCTTGTAAGACATTACATTTTGCTGAAGGTAGGAAATATATCATCATTTCTTTCCAGAACTCAAATATTTTTCATGTGATGTACTTTAGCAATCATTCATCACTCCATCTCATAAATACTTAGCACTTACACTGTGCCAGGTATCTTCTGAGGCCTTTAATAAGAAATAGGAACTCACTGCTTTGTAGGCTTTTTCCTGTGAGGATTTCTACTTTATTTCTTCTTCTACCCTTGGGAGGTATCGATAGTGTGTCTTTGGAGCCTGGTGGGGAGAAACCTCTTTTCCCAATTCTTTATTCATATCAGAATTTTAGGGTTCCAGAATCATTCTCATTGCTATAGAGTAGCATTGATAGTCCCCCACAGCGAGGCACCTACCAATTGTCTTGTTTCCCTCTTCTCAGAAATTGTGTTGTATGTCGTTATCTTGTGGGGTAATTTGTGTTGAAGAAGGAAAGCCGGCCAGGCGCAGTGGCTCACGCCTGTAATCTCAGCACTTTGGGAGGCCGAGATGGGCAGATCACGAGGTCAGGAGATCGAGACCATCCTGGCTAACACGGTGAAACCCTGTCTCTACTAAAAAAAAAAAAAAAAAAAAAATTAGCCGGGCGCAGTGGTGGACGCCTGTAGTCCCAGCTACTCGGGAGGCTGAGGCAGAAGAATGGCGTGAACCCGGGAGGCAGAGCTTGCAGTGAGCCGAGATCGTGCCACTGCACTCCAGCCTGGGTGAAAGAGCGAGACTCTGTCTCAAAAAAAAAAAAAAAAAAAGAAGGAAAGCCACATTGTTCCAAGCAAGTGGCTTTCAGATTGGATCACTTGTGCTGAAAATGAAATTGACACTAAGTTGGCAGCACGGAATGGTGGTTAAATGCTTGAGCCCTGGAGCTTGACAGCCTGGTTTTACATTCTTGCTGAGCAAGTTTAAAACCTCCTCAATCTTTTCATCTTAGTTCTTTCATTCTTCTTACTTTTCAAGGCTGATGATGGGATGGAATGAAATGAGGTAAGTTCAGCATAAGAATAGTACCTGGCACAAAAGAAGAACTCAGTTTACATTAGCTTATGTTGTTGCTGTTGATTGAATGACCTCAAGCTGGGACTATAGATATTTTACACAAATGTCATTCACTGCAATTTAATAACCAGCAGAAAACAATACAAACAAAAAAGAAAAAACAAAGCATTCTATCAACAATTATACAATGATGGACATCTAGGAATTTTAGTGGATATGTTTCTTAAGTTGCTGTGTGTCGTAAGATATGTTTTTATACTATGAAGCCCCTTGTTAATGCCAATATTATTAGGCTATGAATAACACACATATTAAAGGCTTAGATTGTCATATCTGGAGATTAGTTATGGTGAATATAAGTTGACCAGTAGCATATTTCTATCCATGCAATAGTAAATGATAGCAGGTTTCATTATATGTTTTGGCCAACACAACTGATATAAAGACTACAGATTTAAAATACTGCTCTGAAAAATAAATTCACTGTATGTTGACATTTTAGAAGAGCTCTTAGAGATTATTTAGTCTTACTCTCTTATTTTATAAATGAAGTCATTTATCAAATATATGTTAAGTGAGTCAATAAAGATGTTAAGTGAGCTGACAAAGTTGGAATTCGTGGGCATTTAGTGGGCACTAAAATCTAGGTCTCCTGAATGGTAATCTATGTTATTATTATACTGCATGAAGCTTCTTCACACAAACAACATCAAACCACATGTACAACATATTCGCCTTAGCTCAGGATGAACATCTGGTTTTTCAGGGCTCCATAGAAATCGTAAATGTCACAGAATAACTTATCAGTGCACTAAAATGTCTACAGATATTGAATTTTCTCATACTTATAAAAGTTTATCCTAGACATTCTCCACACATATTCTCAGAAAACTTATTTACATATCCATATTTTTAATCACACAAATGCCGTGTGTGTGTGTGTGTGTGTGTGTGTTACATGTGTGGGTGTTATATATGTGTGTGTCTGCATACTTTGATGTTAATTTGCTGATCTCTCAATATAGGACTTATCTTTTTAACATCCAATGAGCCACCCCAAAACCCACCCCTCTCCACCTCTGCTGAACCCACCCCATTTCTACAGAGCCTTGGAATACTTGGAGATTGTGCATATAAATAAAATATGTGGAAATAAATCCTTACTTAATATCTCTATCCATTTTTAAATACGCATCTGGTGACATTCTTTCTTATTTATTTTGAAATCTTAAACTGCACTAAAAAGGGGTATAATTGTCCAGTGAAAATGTTATAAGCATCCTCAAATGGTGTTTTACCTAATTTACTCTAGAAACAATATAAAGCTGCTTAAAAGAACACATAATATTCAAAAACAACAAAGAAAAACAAACAAAAACAAAACAAATTTTTTCAATGAATGACCTTGGATTTTTTTTTGCCCTGTAAGAAGATTATGTTCAAGATATTGAATACCCTTAATATAATTTTAAAGACTTATATGACAATTCTTTTTCTAGACATCAATTTTCATTCCAGCCTTTGAATCAGAAACTAAGGTCACAGTAAACAGTAACATGAGAACTGAAGAAGTAATAAAGCAACTTCTCCAAAAATTTAAGGTAACCTTTATCACTTAACTGAGCTATAAATATATTATATATAATTCAACTATAAACACACAAATCCACTCTTCTGAAAAAGATCTATGAACATGTAAATCTAAATTGTATGTTGAGTACTGAAAGATTCTTTCCTTTGTATAACACCTTTTGGTAACTATCCCTTGAAAAATTATATAGTTCCCATAAGAGCAGAGAAGATTTTATGTCTAAAAGTGAAAAATGAAAGAGAGAAAACAGACATGATTTGGGTCTGGTCGGGTTAGAAAACATCATATAACAACAAAGAATTTATATTTGTTCATTTTTTCCATTGACAGATTGAAAATAGTCCCCAGGATTTTGCTCTTCACATTATTTTTGCAACAGGAGGTAAGAAAGCTTGATCACACTTTGTACCTGACTCTAGAGTGTCACAGTTTGCTGCCCAGGGGGAAGGCAGAAGAACAGTTTACCTCATTCTGTGGAGAAAGGGGAGGAATGGGTAGGAGAAAAGGAAGGAGTGGTCTTTAGAACATTATCTATAGTCCACAGTTTTAAAGAAAGATAACTTAAGAATAAGGTATCCCTGAAGGGTCTATTATATGAAAGAGTTTGCTTGTTGGCCGGACATTAAATTATCTGAACGGAGATCAAAACGCTCTAGAATTGTTAGGCACTTTTGTCTTTGCTCACCTCTGTAACTTTCTTTTTGGCTTTCCTTTCTGAGTGTCGCTCTTAGAGGAGTCACTATTGCATACCTGTTCTCTCTGACATTGATATTGCCTCTTTTTTAGCACAGGGTCTGACACATTGCAGGAGTGCTATCTCTTCCTCAGTAGAGATGCATATTCAGAACTTTGTGGTAGGGGGTAAAAGGTTAGAAGCAGAACATTGGGAAGGCGCTATAAGTGGGATGCTAGGAGCATAACAGAGAGAATAGGGAAAACTTAAAGTGATACTGAAATGAAAGTTTTTAAAACTTCACAAATGAAAAATTTTATATGCCAATTTGTAGAAAAAACTCATGCTATAATTTAAGTGTCAGAATGTTTGAGCCAGAAATTTATTAGAATAAAATAATACATTTTGATGCCAGAACAACCTTAAGAAAATGAAAGCTGTATCTCCAAACATATATAAAATTAAAGTTCTTATAATTGAAAGCTTAAAGATCTATTTTTTGGAAAATTCTAAGGGCATATATATACTCATATTCTAGTTGTTTAGGAAAGAAAGAAAACCAAAAGATATAAAATAAATGGTAGCAATATTGGACTGTGTAACAATTTAAAAGATACAAATAGTAGATTACAAAGAATATTGTCAATGTACTCCAAAGATTAATAACTATAATACCAATAATTTCCTACAAAATGGTAACAAAACAACAAACAATCCAATAAAAATAGAAAAGAGCATGAAAATACAATTGAAAGAAAAAACTATAATAACCAGTTAAATAGTTTTAGAAAAGTCTTAAACTCAGTGAAATGAAAATAGCTAAGGAAATGCAAGGTCAAGCCACACTGTAATATTATCTTGCACTTCTCAGATTGGCAAAATGCTTTAAAATGATTCTACCCACGGCTGGCATGCATCAGGGTAAAAAGATATTTTTATGCAACACTGGTGAAAATATGACTTTCTCTTTATTGGAATTTATTGTTGCAATATTTATTAAAGTTTACAGTATATATGTCCTTTAACTCAACCATTCCACTTGTGAGAATCTATCCCACAAAAATATAAGCACTAGTGCCTACAGATTTATGTGCAAGGCTGTTTATAAGGACAGAAAGCTAAAGACAAAGTTACTCATCCTAGGGAAATGATTAAATAAGTGATTGTTAGGCTGCCATTGAATGGAACGAGTTAGATTTATGCCACTAGAATGGAGGGAATTCCATAATATATTTTAAGTGAGAAATGCAAGGTGCCTAAAAGTATATATAAAAGATCCCATTTTGTAAAAGGTTACAAGCTCCCATTTAAATATGTGGTATATGTGGTATATATGGTCATATGACCAGGGAGAAAGGTATGGAGTGATAAATACAAAACCATTGAGATACATTACCTGGTGGGGGACTGGGGAGATGCAGATGAGAGGATGAGAAGGGGGGTGGCGGGCACGGTGGCTCACACCTGTAATCCCAGCACTTTGGCAGGCCGAGGTGGGCGGATCGTTTGAGGTCAGGAGTTTGAGACCAGCCTGACCAATATGGTGAAACTCCGTCTTTACTAAAAATACAAAAAAAAAATTAGCCAGGTGTGGTGGCGCACACCTGTAATCCCAACTACTCAGGAAGCTGAGACAGGAGAATAGCTTGAACTCAAGAGGCGGAGGTTGCAGTGAGCCGAGATCGCGCCATTGCACTCCAGCCTGGGTGACAGAGGGAGACTCCGTCTAAAAAAAAAAAAAGAAAAAATGATTTTTTAAAATGTATGTACAATAAAAATAGCAAGCACGATATGATCACCTTTATGTATTATGAGTTGCGTGAAGGGGACACTCAAAGGGTAATACGGAGTATTTCAGGGCTCGGAAATTCCAGTTATGCTTTACTTCCTGCTTTATACTTTTCTCGTTTGTTCCAATTACAATAGCATGCATGTTTAGGGAAGGGAATGTTTTTAAGTGTAAAAAACGCAGTTTTATTAAGAAGTCTTAAATGATTGTGTGATGATTTGAACAGCTAGGTTGTACAAAATTTGAAAATTCCCTCTTTGATGTTCTCCAAGACTTGGAATCCATTCACATACACCCCGTTCTTTCCTCACACCTCTAATTTTAGCCTGCAGTTGAGCAGAAATATGGCTTAGTTTCCTTCCAGTCATTCTTGGGCTCCACACAAGGTGCTGGACCTATGAACGAACAAGCGTGTTGTTTTATAAGAAAAAAAAGTCTATTTCCCTTATAAAAAATATAGTTCTTTATAATTGCACCTATAAAAATCCCATTTTCCTTTCTATTTTGTGTCAAAATTTTGTACATATCCATAACTGAGGATAATAATAACTAGGACCCTTTAGGGACCAGAAACAAAGAAAAGAAGAGCGCATATGGCTCCTGTTTGGGCAGTAATCTGGAAAACAGAGATAAGTGGGTTTTAACTTTATATCTACAAAGCCCATTACAGTGTATCTCACGTTGTAGTTCATTTCAGATTACCTATAGAGTTCACTTAAAATACAGATTCCCAAGCCCTTCCAGATCAGGGGACAACTCTAGGAATATGCATTTTTAATAATCATCCCAGGTAATCATAAAGCAGAATCATGAAGCAAGAGGATGCTAAACCAAGTTAACACTGGACCTGAAGGTCAAAGGAGGATTCTGGTGGGTGGATGAGAGGAGCTTAATTGTCAAGGCTCCCAACTGCTTCAGAAATGGCCGAGGAATTACAGCAGTAAACACTGACACTGTGTGAACAGGAATGGGTAAAGTCACTTTAATTGTGGGGAGGCTGGGCTTTTGAGTTCTAGACTCTCTCTTGACTCTTTTCCTGGGATAAGTCCAGCTCAGGGAATGAGAACAGTTCTCACTGTTCTGAAGAAAGTAAGCAAGGTGAGGGAGAGAATGAGGAAATAAGATGAATATAAGGACACTATGTTTTGTTCATGCTTCATTCTGATAAAAATGAAATCCCAGATGTGAAACTACTTTGACAGAAAGCTGTAAGTACTTTTGTAGCAGGAGTATTTATATTATAACTTTTGGAAATTTGAAGTTCTGGAAACACACCAGATTGGAAGATATTTTCTTTCTCTATCTCATTTTCATGGCTGAATGGATTAAGCCCACAGATGAATGAATAATAAGAATATTATTGATCTCAAAAACTTCATGAATATATTTTTAAAGATGAGCCAAGAATTGGGTGTGGAGCGAGACAAAGGAAGAATTGAAAATAATTACATGGTTTTGGACCTGAAGAACCGGAAAGATGGAATTACATCAACTGAACTTGGAAAGAACCAATAAATATTTGTTGTATGGATGAAGGAATGATGGAATGAAACCTAAATAATTATTGAGGCATATTACTTTATAAAAGGCCTATCAGACTGGAGATTTGTTTGAACATTCTAATCAAAGGAAGGTTGAGTTCTTTGAGACATTAATCAGACCTTGAGATACAGTAAGAGAAAGAGAAGTTCATTTAAGTTTTAATTTCAATTTGCTTTTTTGAAGAATTGCCTCCTGTTGCAGGTGTTATTTTTTTCAAAGTGAGTTAAATAAGAAAAATAAATTGGAAAACTATCTTCCTTCTTTTCCTCCAGCATGAACTTCTGATTGTGGTTGATTCTTGTTTTCACTGCAGAACAAAGACGACTAAAGAAGACAGACATTCCGCTACTGCAGAGGCTCCTACAGGGACCTTCTGAAAAGAATGCTCGCATTTTCCTCATGGATAAGGATGCAGAAGAAATTAGCAGTGATGTAAGAATACCATCACCCTGAATCTGTTTTTTGCTTCCCTCCTGACTCAGCACCTCTTGCATAATTGTGCTGCTTTCTTTTTTTCTTCTTCTTCTTTCTTAGGTGGCTCAGTACATTAACTTTCACTTTTCTCTCTTGGAATCCATTCTTCAAAGATTAAATGAAGAAGAGAAAAAAGAGATTCAAAGAATAGTAACAAAGTAAGTCAAGAGCATGCACATTGGATACTCGGTTCTTTAATAGGTCCAATGCACAAAATATGTCCAATTTTTAATAGTCTTTCTTCTTCTCATTTTCAGATTCAAGAAAGAAAAGGCAATTATACTGAAATGTCTTCAAAATAAACTAGTAATAAAAACAGAGACAACAGTTTAGCAGTACAGGCTGCTATTGCTAAAACATTTCAAAAAACTCAGAGATATTACTATTTGATGAATGCATAAGTTCTGTACTTGCATTTATACGAATATATATGAGACTTGAATCGTAGAAAATTGAATGTCAAAAAAGCTCATTTCCTTTTGAAGTGATGAGGTTAACTAGGGTTCACAGTTGGACAAAATGAGCTTGAGTTTAGTTTCAGTAACTGAAATAAGCTTGAATACTGCATATGCCAAATAGCTTTTATAGTAAAACATGTAATGAACTCAAATTTAAATGGTGTCTTCAGATAAGCAGTTTAAACTTCATTTAGCTTGGACTCTCAAGAGAACTGAAACATAATCAATGGATTCAGAAATGACTCAGAAAAAAGAAGCTGCCGGTTGTGGAATGAAAAAGAAATACAGTCTTATACCATCAAGGAATCTACCTGATAGTGACAGTAGCTTCTTGAAAACTCTGGCATTTTCATAAAATCTAGGACTATCTTAAATGGCCGGTTGACTTCTGACTATCTGTGACATCAGAGCTGTCTGGCCTTTGGAAAGGAAAAGATTATGGACTCTGTTAAGAAATCCTAATTGAAATTTTCTGAACCTCCCCTCAGCCCTTTTATTCTCTCTCTCTTCTACTGATGAAAGACCTTTCATCAGTTCAAAGCTTTTCTTAAGCTCTTTTTTAAGTTAATTGAACTTTTTCTTTATTTATTTTTCAAAAAATGATTATATCACATAGACATATTACATCAGCTAAAGCAAGACTTGGCCCACAAATACCTATTTGTTGCTGAATGAATACAATGGATAAAACATGACTGTTGTAGCTGAAGTTAGGTAGGGAATCCCAAACTCTGCCCTCTTAGCATCTTATTCTACATGACAACTCTCAAGGTACTTACAGATCTGTTTAACCCACTTGAAAAAAAAAACTAAAAATGAAGAAATGCTGTAAGTATAATCTATGATTTTATTTATAAATTCTATATTAAAATGGAGTTATAGGCAACATTCTTTCATTCTGTAAGCTAATTCCGTTTGCATTCCTCATAAGCATTGTAGTAAATTGTTTGATCCTATTACATATACTAATGGATGAGATTATATGCAATAAACCCAACTGGAAGATTAACAGTATTAAAATATGAAACATTTTTAAGACAAAGGCATTACTTCTCAGTATTACCACACCTAAACTGGATGAAGGTGAAAGTGTGCTATGGCCTTTTCAAGCCTAAGAAGTCTCTCTTACTGAGTAAACCAGAGGCTTGCATCGTTATTCTTTCACCTGTCAATTAATAAGAAAATAGTCTCATCTCACTTAAACGAGGCAAATGTAATAGTTAAAATTCAACATACTTGTAAAAAAACTAGTGTCATATACCTGCCAAGAACATGACAAAAGGTTAATCTTTAATAGACTGAAATGTATAAGAGAAGAACCAAGTCTTACATAGAAAAAAAAGGTAGATATGAAAAGAAAAATCACAGAGGAGAAAATGCAAATGACTACTAAGTATATGAAAAAAGTCATATCTTAACAGTGATCACCTGTGTTCGTCTGTATCAATCAGAAGAGAGAAACAAGGCAGTAATTTAAACAGGGAAAGTTTAATATAAATAATAATTAAGCTATGATAGGAGAATAATAATAAAGATGAAAAGAGAAGGCACCCTAAGGCTGAGGGAAAGAATCCTAACAAGGAAAGGCAGGAATGAGGGTTTCGGAATTCACTGGAGAAGGTGTGGTTGCAGCCCACTGGAGAGAAGTTTGCTGGCTTGCCCAGGCCAGAGCAGGACCACAGATACCAGACAGGCTGGTACAGCCAACCCCCTGGGTGTGGGCCAGCTGAGGCAGGTGGGCAGATATGCAGAGGGACTTGGGGCTTTGCCAAAGGGTGAGCACAAAGAAGGAGTCAGGGGTTCTGTTCGAGGCACTGTTGGGATTAGGAGCCGGAGGGGCCTACTTTGCAGGAACCTAGCATAAATTTGTGTGTGACGAGACTGCACAAGACAAAGCTCAAGCAAGTGGCTCAGTAGTTGGCCAGCCCAGCAGGGTCCTCTGTATGAGTGTGCACCCAGCTGAAGAGAAGATATGGAGAACAGCAATTGGAGCTTCAGGACAGGCTTGCACTGTGGCTCCAGGTTATACCACCACTGCCCAAAGCAAAAGCTGGAGAAGCAAGTGGAGAAATGCTGGAGAAAGCTGCACCCTACAGGCAACCAGCACTGGAGAAACCACTCCAGGCAAAGTAGTGAAGGAGAAAAGCCTGCTCTCCGGGAGTCTGGCCTGTCAGCCTGGAGGAATCAGGAAAGACCCTTTCCTCTTGCAGTGTGTCTCCAGCGCCCTCTACTGACAAAGCATGCCATCATGCAAGCTGCAAAGGAAACATTTAAAGAGCGTGTATCTATTTTCACGGAGCAGGCAACCAACAGTGAATGTGAAGCTGAGAGACAGTAAAATAATAACTGACATGCCACCGAAGTACAAAGTAAAATAAATAAATAAATAAATAAATAAATAAATAAATAAATAAATAAATAAATACATACATACATACATACATACATACACATTTTGGCCTATTAGCAAAGATTAAGAAATGATAACATTAAATACTCAATAAATCAGCATAAGATGGGGACTCAAACTTCTGGTAAAAACACAAATGGATATAATTTTTCTTGAAGGCAATTTAGTAGTCTGTTTATCCTATAATTCTACTTGTAAGATCCTATCATATGAAAATAACCAGAGATACAAAGACATTCTGCAAAGATATGTTTTATATTGTTATTTATTGTGACAAAAGGAAATAAAAAGCCTAAAGGTTCAGAAAATTATTTTAAAAGATGAAAGAGGGAAATAGGCCATGGACGGTGGCTCACGCCTGTAATTCCAGCACTTTAGGAGGCCAAGGCAGGTGGATCACTTGAGGTTGGGATTTCGAGACCAGCCTGGCCAACATGGTGAAACTCTGCCTCTACTAAAAATAAAAAAATTAGCCGGTTGCAATGGCAGGCGCCTATAATCCCAGCTACTTGGGAGGCTGAAGCAGGAGAATCGCTTGAGCCCAGGAGGCAGAGATTGCAGTGAGCCGAGATGGCGCCACTGCTCTCCAGCCTGGGCAACAGAGCAAGACTCTGTCTAAAAAAAAAAAAAAAAAAAAAAATTATGTTTCCAAATAATTTTAATTACAGGGTTAAATTCTTGTACATCTAAATAAGAATATACACATACACGTGTTCCAAAATATTTATTATATACTTAAGGCATATATATTATATATGTATGTGTATATATATATTTGTGTGTGTGAACACTAATATTTGCATATATATACACACAAGAAACAAAAACATGTTAAAATGGCTATATCTGCATTGTAGAATTATCAGTGATTCACTATAGATAGTTTTTATTTGTTACTTTTTAAATCAGGAAATAGTAAAGTTATTATTTAAAACTTATGAACAAAAAGGTAACAAGCACATGCAAGCACAGAGTTCTACCAAATGCAAAAAATTTCAAATCAATTATTCAAATGAGACATTAACATCACTTCTGTGGTAGTTTTATATCCGTAAAGTCTGATTCTCCTCCTTTGAAGAAATGGAGCTTAATCTTCCTCATCTTGAAAATGGGCTGGACTTGACTTACTTCTTTGTATTTTAAATTGACAAATAATAATTGTATGTATTTATGGGGTACAATATTATATTATGATATATGTATACATTGTGGAATTATTAAATCAAGCTAATTAACATATCCATAACCTCTTATAATTTCTTTGTGGTGAGAGCATTTAAAAATGTACTCTTTTAGCAATTAGGGACTTACTTTTAATACAGGAAAATGGAAGAGACTGTGAGACTTTGAAGTAGGTCATAAAAGTCACTGTGGCTTCCTCCTTGCTCTCTCTGGGAACACTTGCTCTGGGGGAAGTCAACTGCCATGTCCTGAGCAGCCCTGGAAAGACCTACATGATGAAAAACTGAGACCTTCTGTCAAATGCCAGCAGGAAATTGAGGCCTCCTGTCAACAGCCATTTTAGAAGTAGATCTTCCAGCCTCAGTCAAGCCTTCAGATGACTGCAGCCCTGTCTAATAGCTTGACCGTAACTTCATGAGAGACCTTCAGCCAGAAAACCCAAGGAAACCATTCTGGATTCCTCATCCGCAGAAACTGTATGAGATAAGAAGTGTTTGTTGTAGTATGCTGCTAAATTTGGGGCAATTTGTTACATAGCAATGTATAGCTCATACAATTTCTGGGAAAAAAATAGTTTATTTTAGAATCATTTTTGCATAATGCAAGAATATAAACTTGTCACAGAACCATTTATCCTTGTTTTAGGTGGTCCAAGTATTTCATTGTCAGTTATATATTAGCTCAAATTAAATTTTAGATAATATATATTATTATTAATGGTAAAGAATGTGTCACACTTATCTTCACAGCTTTTCTGTACCTAATATTGTGTCTTGTGCATAGGATGTGCTCAATAAAAATTGATTGAATAAATAAGTGAATGAAAGAATAAATGAATGAGTGAAGGAATTATCTGAAATATTTTTATAAAATTCCCCATATGTATGTATTATTACAAGTGTATGTATGTATTATTACAAGTCTGGTCCCATAGCTGAAAAAATATTAAATATTATATATATGTTTTTCCCTGATATAGTGGTATATTTTATTATCTCTTGGCTCTACTATGAAATATTCAGTTAGGTGTCATTACTGTTTAATTTGGTTTAGGGCTATTTAGATTGGTTTTTGAAACTGCAGGGGAAAGAAGCCCTTTGCAATGCAATTGATGAAGTGATAAAGACAGCAGGTATAACTATTAGGTGGAGGCATATATATGGGAAAGAATGAGAAATAGGATGTAGTTACAGAGGCCAAAACCTTACAATGACATTCATTTGTCTTTTTAATTAATAACATCTAATACCTATTAGACCGAGCCATTTGAAATTGCCAGTATTTGACCTACAAAGGCAATGATTTCATATTGTTCAAACTAGTAACAACTTATTTGCTGGGCACTACGTTTAATATTCATTACAATTCCATAAGGAAATTACTCTTTCAACCTCATGCTACAAATAAAGAAAGTAAGCCATGGAGCAGTTAGGAGATTTCATAGGTAGGATTTAAACTTATGGCTCCAGAAGCCATACAGTTAACCACCATAATCTGTGGCTTCCCCCAAACTATGCTTCCTGAATCTGCCATTCTAAAGTGTGTCCTCATTTTTAAGTGGAATAATAGTACCTACTTCATTGGACAGTTGGGGGAGTTACAAGAATAGCACATGTAAAGCCTGGCATTTCGCACATAAGAATGTGATAAATATTATGTTATAATTAAACTTCAGTATATTCCCCAACCACCATTGTAGCCTTATCTTCTACTAAGTCTTATTGCCCATAGCTATGTCATTTTTGTCTTAAAACCAGCCATACTAAATCACTCAGTCTTCCCTGAAACACTGCACACTTTAGCACATCTCTTTCTGTTGAAACATTCCCATTTTCTAGTCCCCGGTTAGGGTCACTTCTTCCATTACCTTTCCTGGTCTCTGTAACAATGTGTGATCTCAAGCTCCTGTGTACCACAGTTTCAGTTAGCTCTGCTCTTGTGACACCAGAATTTTGAAATTTGCCTTTTATTATAATTCTTTATGTGCTTATATCTTGTATAAATGCATTAGTGATCTGGTGCAATCATATTCATGTTTGTATTATTCCTTGTAGTATCTAGCACAGTGTATTGAATGCATTAGGTACTCAGCAAATGTTTATTGGATTTAATTCACTAATGCATATGAACGTGTTGAAGTCACTGAAGTGAGGAAAAATAATTACTTAAACTCAAGGAAAGGGTATTATAATGATAATTTTTTCTATAGTTCTCTAATCAAAATAATTCATTTAAGTTCATTCATTATTCATTTATTTAAGTTCATTCATTCATTATTAAATTCATTTATTTAATAATTCATTTTACTTTATCTTTTATACAAAAATATCTGGAAAAATAAAAACAAGTCCAAATGATACACATCAGTTCTTTATGTCGTTTGCAGAAAGGTTTCCAAAGAAAAAAAGTACTCTTACAAATCATCACTTCAAGCTCAAATTAATTTAAGTGCATTATATTGTATTGGTGCCAATACAGCATCACATATTTAGGGTAAAGAGTAAAGGTGAAACCTTTACGAAGGTAATGTTATTATGAAGCTTATTTCATTCAGTTTGGCAATAAAAATTTTCAGTATTGGCATAGACAAAAACTCCAAGTTGCTTTTAGGGTTTTGTTCACTGTGGAAACTTGGCAGACAATTCCCAGCTTGGTGTGGCAGTCCATCACATCTACCTGAGCCCTTTGAAAGCTCTTTGATTTCATGTTTCTGTTTCTGCTCTTGAGAAGCAGAAAGCTTGTTGTTGAGAGACAGGGGTAATTACGGTGGGTTTTCTGAGGGTTACAGTAATTAGATTTCTCTGCTGGGTAAGAAAGGACGATTTCAGTGTAGACTGGCCAGTGTTCTTGAGCAACTTTGTGAGCACCTGAAAATTTATTTTGTTGATTCTTATTTTGAATATTAGATATGTTTGATGATTTATAAGAATAAGTTTAGATCTCATCAAAGATCCTACATTGACATTTTCTGGGATCATTTAACCTCCCCATAGACATTAGTACTTTTTGATCCATTTGGACCTTTAGGAAAAGCAAACAAACAAATAATTACATTTGTGAGGAAAAAAAAGAAAAAGTAAAAACCTAAATACGTATGATCACAAAATAGAAAAATTTCTAAGACTTAGCTGGGAAGGGCAGAGCAAGATGGCCAAATAGAAGCCTCCACCAATCATTCTTCTCCACCAATCAAACACAACACCAAATTTAACAACGATTTACACACACACACACACACACACACACACAAAGAAAAAGAAAAAAAGAAAAAACCTTCATAAGAACCAAAAATCAAATGAGCAATCAAAACACCTGGTTTTAATTTCATATCACTGAAAGAGGCATTAAGAGGGTAGGAAAGACAGTCTTGAATTGCAGAAACCACCCATCCTCCATCCCCCAGCAGCCGTATAGTGTGGAGAAACTGTGCACTTGGGGGAAGGACAGCACAAGGATTATGAGATTTTACATTGAACTCAGTGCTACCCTGTCACAGTAGAAAGCAGAACCAGACTGAATATATCCAATTTCTATCCATGGCGGGAGCATTTAGACAAGCCCTAGCCACAGGGAAATTGCCTGTCTCCGTCTTTGGAATTTGAGTTGCAGCAAGCCTCAGAACCATGGGCTAAAGTTCTCTGGGATGCTAAAAAAACATGAAATGCAGTCTAGACCACAAGGATTGCAACTTCTAGGCAAGCCCTAGTACTGTGCTGGGGTCAGAGGCAGTGGATTTAAGCAGCACACAATCTTGTGAGACACCAGCCAGGGTGGCTAAGGGAGTGCTTGCACACTCTTCTCCCAACCATAGGCAGCACAGCTTACAACAACTAAAGTGACTCCTTCCTTGTGCTTGAGGAGGGAAGAAGGAAGAATCAAAAGAATTTTGACTTGCATCTTGGATACTAGCTAACCAACAGTAGGATGGAGCACCAGGCAAAGTCATGAGACCCCCATTCCAGGCCCTAAACCCTGACAACATTTCTAGACACACCCTGGGCCAGAAGTGAACCCACTGCCTAGAAGGGAAGGATACAGTCATCGCAGGATTCATCAGCTGCTGACTAAAGGGCCCCTGGGCCCTTTATAACCAGCAATGATACTCAGGTAGTATGCTATGGGTTTGGTTGAGACTCTGAAATGTGCTGGCTTCAGGTGAGACTCAGCACGTTTCCAGCTATGGTGGCTATGGTGGGAGACTCCTTCTACATGAGAAAAGCAGAGGGAAAAGTAAAGGGGACTCTGTTTTGTACCAGCTTGGCCACAGTGGAGTAGAATATCAAGCAGGCTCCTGGGGTCCCCAGTTTTAGGCCTCAACACTTGGACAGCATTTCTGGACTGGTCCTGGGCCAGAGGGGAGCCCATTGCCCTGAATTGTGAGTCATTGGTCTGGCAGCATTACCACAAGCTGACAGAAGAGGACTTGGGCCTTAAATGAACATCATTGGTAGCCTGGCATTAGTCCCTGTAGGCCTGTGGTGGTGGTGGCCACAGGGAGATATTCCTTTGCCTGTGGAAAGGGGAAGGAGGGAGGAGAGGGATGGACACTGTCTCATTATTTGAATGCCAGCTTAGCTACAGAATAAAAATCATCAGGTAGATTTCTAACAGTTTTGATCCCAGGCCTTGGCTCCTGGACAGCATCTCTGGACTCACCCGTGGCCTGGGGGAGCTCACCACCACGAAGGGAAGGACACAAGCCTGGCTGCCTTCACCATCTGCTGATTATACAGCCCTAGGGCATTGAATGAATATAGGCAGCAGCCAGGTGATAACTACCATGGACTTGGGTGAGACCCAGTGCCCTGCTGGCTTCAGGTCTGATGCAGTTGTAACACAAAAGCCTGGGTAAATCAAATGACTTGACCTCCATTCCACAGCTATGCACTCAAAACTAGGACTGGAACTCACATTTCCCAACTCACAGTCCGATGTGCTTTCCACTAGGAAGTTGTGCCTGTCAACATTTTAATACCAAATGCAAGTTTGGACGTTTATAATAAGTGAGTTCAGATAGCAGCGTTTACCTTTATTAACCAGTATCAAATATAATTTTGGAAATATAACTAAGATTATTCTACAAAGAATTTTAAGGAAAACTGAGATTCTCTTGTTCTGTTTAGCTCCAAATAACTCTCCCTAAAGGGACTTTGGAAATATTTCCATTTCCAGACAATTTCCACAGCAATAGTGTCTTAGTGTATATTGAAATCAGTTTGCCTAGTTAATATACACTTCTGAATGCACACCAGAGATGTTAATACCCCAACTCTCTATTCTTTAAATGTTTTACCATGGGTCTGGCAGTAGATATTAAGTTGATTAAAACAGAAGAGCTGACCAAGTATATGAATCTAAAGCTCTTGCCTATTTCTAAGTCCCTTAAAACAAAACCTGCATACACTTGACTTCATCATATTTAAAAAAAAAAAATCCTATGTTAGTTGTGAACATTTAAAAGCCAGGACATTTCTAGCTTCTTTCAAAATGCAGGAGACCCAACTACCTGAAGTCTGAGTTCCCATATGGCAATGTGTCTGGTGCTGAACAGTCACTGCCACCTCTGGACTCAACAAAGCATCTCCTCCTGTCCACAGTTCCCACTCCGTAATTGGCTGGCCCTTGTGGTCATTCAAGTTTGCAATCCTTCCCAAGGAATTCATAAATACATATTCTATCACTAAGAGTTTACAAAAAAACTGTATTATGCTTGTAGGAATTCTGGCTTGTAAGTGAATTGTTTGCATACAAACTGGTCTTCTGTTGAACTGCTGAGTGGCAGGGATGAAAGGTCAGGTGTGTCAGCATTTTCTGAGTTAATATGTCTTCCCCTTGGAATGGCACTGGCTGTTCACAGGATTGAGTGACCTTGCTGGATAGGATAGCCTGTTTAGAGTAGGGGTAGTTTATAAGCTGGCTCTATAAAACATAAAAAGAAGAAGTTATTTTTGAAGATATCATTCTGAGCTTATTTTTTATTGTTCTTAACAGAAAAACAGAGAAAAAGTTGGTACCTTATATTGCTTTATCCCTGGCAAACTGAGAGAACAAAGAGATCATTTATAGTGACTCACTCTAACAAAGAAAGCTTCTCTGTTTGACCTTACTCAAGTGTCATAAGATTTTCAAACATCTCTTAAAGAACATAAGAGGAGACAGACTGTATTATTGTTCCCGTGTTTAGCCCAACAAAGTAAAAATGGACAGTTTTATTGTTTTTCTATTGTTGTTCTTATTTTAAGATCACAGTTTGGGAAGTATTTCATCTCTGAACCACATCACTGTTTGTTAATTTACTATATACATTGTATATTACTACTACACTTCCGTATGTACTTATACACATATACACACAAATAATTGTGTATGGCTGTGAATAAGCTAGTCTCTACATTTAGAAACTCACACTTGGCCAGTGAAACACTTAAACAATACCAAGAGTGAAACAGTTAAACAATACCAATTATAATACATTATAAATAGAAGTTGTAAGAAAAGTACACATATAATGGTTTAGAAGAAAAAAGAGGGATTGGCAATTCAGACTGGATGGAGGTCACCATGAAGATCTTGAACAATTTGAATCTTAAAGGACAAATAGAAGTTAGCTTGAAACAGCTGAAGAAGAAGAAGAGCATTTAGAACTATTCATTTTTATATAGAGAGTCTTAGAGGTATAAAAACATGACATTTGGGAAATGGCATACAAGGTATTTAGAGGCTACTGAGAAAAATTACATTTAAAATGGTGAGATTTGAACCAAATCGATGTCCGGATAGACTTAAGCACTTCTGAAAGGTAGAACTGATCATTTTAATAAACAACAATTAGTTTAGAAACAAAGTAGAGTGAAGAAAAACAATCTAGAATAATATAGGAGACTGGGTTGATGATAGCACAATTTATTAAAATTGATATTCAGGAAAAAAGAACAGGTTTGAGGAGCGTGGCTAAAAAGCAAATCCAAATAGTTTGCTGTTGGAATATAGAGTTTAAGGATATTTAAGACTTCTGTGTGGCATCTACACATCTCTAAGCAGTCATGGATATAAACTAAGGGTTCAGGAAAGAAGAATGGGATGAAGCTCTAAATCTAAGAGTGATACGTTGAAGCTACATTATGGCATCAGGTTAAGGCTGATAAGGCAGAGTGTGTGCAGCAATTAAGTAACTAGATGCACATGTATCCCTGAACTTAGAATAAAAGTTAAATTTAAAAACAAAAGAAGTTAAGTTGCTTAGATAAGCAATGAAATATAAGGTTAACCAGCCTTCAAAATTTATCCATCCTGACTTTCCTAGCTAAATCTATTATCGTAAAGACAAAAAGTATAAGATGCTTGGGTTTCCCTTGTTTCTGTTGACAATTGAGCAACATCCCTGAAATTTCTCTGGAAATCGGGAGTCTGGGCCTGCTCTGTAAGGAGAACTGAGCTTCCAGGAAGCCCAGTGTTGTCCTAAGTTGGAGAAAGTGATGTTAGGTAAATGTATGTCCTCAGAGGTCCACTTGTATAGAAACACAGTCTGGGCCAGGGAAGAAGCACACTGGGCAACAATCTTTTCCACACCTAGCCCCACTTTTTCAGTTTCACGTGATGTTGGAGCAAAAACTGTCCCTAGCTTCCAAGAGAAAAAAAAATACCTTTTCTCCTCCAGCCTTTACAATGCAGAAAAATTCAGTAAGTGCCTGAATCTGAACATCCAAAATCTTCTGTGCTCTGAGAAAGAGACTAAAGGATTTGAATGGATGGAAGAAGCTGAAGTAGGAGATGATGAGGGCAGTTGAGGATTATACCTTTTCATCTACATCTACAGCACTATGTGCCGTATTAGAACAGGCAAGTAACATAAGTGGAGAGAAAGGAGCCAAGTTTCTATTAACAGACACTGTAAAATGAGAGATAAACGATTTTTCAAACAGGTTTAAACAAAAGGGGTGACACAACAGCAACAAAGTCTGCAAATCTAGATATAACTTACACTGCTTTTTCTACTTCATAAATTTAATTACAGCATCTATAAGAAACTTAAACAAATATATAAGAAAAAACAAACAACCCCATCAAAAAGTGGGCAAAGGAAATGAACAAGCACTTTTCAAAATAATTTCACATAAATTATGATATCTCAAAGATAATTCTGTAATGTATTTTTGTTGCATTCTAGCTGTGATTAGAAAAAACAGTTTATTAAAGAAGTCTTACAGTAACAGAAAAAGTTAATCTCATCATTAATAAAGAAGGAAACAAAGATAAAAATTGTTCTCCTCGAAATTAAAGTCTTCTATTGAGTTGCTTAAAAGAGGCCAAAATGCAAAAATATAGCATGGTGTGTTTTATAAAACAGCATCTTTCTTTCCCAGAGAACACTTGTTCCAGAATCTCAAACATTTAGAACAATAAGTGAGCACAAGAAAGTAAGCAATCAAAAGTTCAGAAAGCCACCAGAACAAATTTCAATAATGTCTTAGAGTTGTATTTTGCTTTCATCCAAGTTACTAACCCTGTTATTTGGAACATATACTCATACTTCTAATCTTAAATACATGTTCCAGTTTTGTAATATATATTAGTGAACTCCCTCATCCCCTCAAATATTCATATCTTTAACTTAGGATTACTGCCAACTCTCTTACCAAGAAATGTTTCTAAATAAATAAAAACATAATTATGGAAAAAGAAATACAGGCATGTTTTGTTAGGGTCGCAAAATTTTGGAAACAAATAAAATGGTTCGACAGAAGGGTGACAGTTAAATAAATAATGGTACATTATTCTTGAGAAGATATATACTTCTAGTACAAAATAGGTATGCTTAAATCTCTAATCAAAATTATATATTCAGTGTGATCATATCATGTATAAAATAAAATCTGTGACTAGAAAAAAATTAAGGCAAGAAAATATACCAAAATTGGTATATCTGTGTGGTAGGGATATAAGGCATATTTTAAAATTTCAGGGCCTGGTACGGTGGCTCAAGCCTGTAATCCCAGCACTTTGGGAGGTCGAGGCAGGTGGATCACTTGAGGTCAGGAGTTCGATACCAGCCTGGCCAACTTGGTGAAACCCTGTGCTAAAAATACAAAAAAAAAAAAATACCTGGGCATTGTGGTGCATGCCTGTAATCCCAACTACTCAGGAGGCTGAGGGAGGAGAATCACTTGAACCAGGGAGGCAGAGGTTGCAGTGAGCCAAGATCATGTCACTGCACTCCAGCCTGGACGATAGAGCCAGACTCTGTCTCAAAAAGACATAAATAAATAAACGAAAGTTTAGAACAACTCCATATTTTTATTAAAAACATTATATTGATCACATATTGTTTTTACTATGAGTAACTGTACCTTACAGTGAGGTTTTCAGAAACAAGTTAGAAAATGCATGCAAAGGTGATATTCAAGCCATAAAACTGTCATGATAATAATAGTTTTATTTAATGAATATTATTAAATAAAATTTAATTATATTTTATAATTTGTTACTATTTTGTTGTATCATACTCATTCAAAATCAAAAACAAGCAAGTATATTCACTTCTTCATAAGAGATTCTCTGAGGCTTTCCCTCATAGATCACATTCTCTGATCATAGATAGAATGTTTATGCAATCTATTATGTAATTTTCTCTGAGAAAGGAGCAAACGCCACTAGGTGCAGACACCCTGGCAGCAGCAAGGCTATAAACATCACAAAATGAGGAAGAAAAAAGAACCCCTAGCTTATGAGCATCTGCTTATGCTTAGCATTATAGGTGCATATTACACATTTAGCAAAAAATTTCCACTGAAAAAAATTAAAATTAAGAAAACCTTGTAACTTAAATTAGTGTAAGTTATCTAAAAAGCTCACCTCCATAAAAAAAAATCTTTAGAAATGCTAGGTAATGGAATATAAGTCTGTGCACGAATACTGGTTTGGGGGTTTAAATTGGTTTGAAACTGAAAGAAAAATATGACTGTTCTGCCTAGGAATTCAGAATTGGCTTCTAAAGGAATTGCAGTTCACCAGGAAAAGAAAGGAGAAGGAGGTAAGAAATATATATAAATAGCTTTAATGAAAATACCTGCAATCATTGAGTATGTAGCATATGCAAGAAACTCTTTAGACACAATATTTAATTTATGATATGAAGAACTCAACTTTTAAAATAGGCAACATTCTAATGGGCTTTGGAGGAAGATGAGATAATTTCTCACCAAGAAGATCAAAGAAGATGACAAGGAAAAATTCAGCACTGCATTTAGCCTTGAGGACTTCATCAGAATCTTTATCAAACTACTAATAATTTTCAGCATGCCTTTTGGAAAACCCACCTGGTACTCTACCTCCTCCTGTAACGTAAAGACGGCTACTGAGCATGCCAAAAAGTACCTTTAACCTGGAATTCATGACTGATTTACATCTACACAATAAAGGAGTAAAGGCAATAGTTATAAATATTAAGTGTGTCAATTGTATTTTGCAAAGGTGGCTACAACAATATCTCCTATACCATGCTCTTCTTAAAGATAGACTTTGACAATCCTCCCATGAAGAGGTAAGGTGTATATACTGTCTGCTTCAAACCGATGATGTTTTACAGTGTTTCAACCAATAGAGCATGGCAGAAGTGATTTCTGAGGCTAGATCAGAAAAGCCAAGCAACTTGTGCTCTATCCGCTAGAGTACTCCTTTTTGAAGCCATCGACCATGTGTAAGCAGTCCAACTGACCTCAGGCTACTAGGCTTTGGGAAGCCCAAACTAGCCTAGCAGCGAGATTACATAGAGAGGCCCTGAGATTATATAAGAAGAAAAAAAGATGTCAGTCCAGTGACCAGGTGCTTCAGTCCCCCAGAGTCCCAGATCCAGACATTGTCTGACTGCACCCATATGAAAGATCATACGCCAAACACCCAAATGAGCCTTTCCTGAATTCCTCACAATAAAATGGTAGTTGTCATTTTAAGTCACTAAATTTTGGGGTGTTTTGCTATTCAGCAATAGTAACTGAAACATTAAACATTTATTATGAAGTAATATCTATGCTAGATCATACTTCTCAAATTTTAATGACTATATGACTTGCCCGGATATAGTGTTAAAGTGAAGTCTGTTCAGTAGGTCTAGATGAGAGCTTCAGATTCTGCATTTCCAACAAGCTGCCAGGTGACGCACATGCTGCTGGTCCACAGTCCACACTTTGCATAGAAAGTTGACATAGGAATAGTATTTCTTTATCTAGAGGCATTCTGTCTTCTTTTCTTCTTGGCAACATGACTAAACAGCTGTTTCATAGCAAGTAGACATGTCAGGAGAGTAAGTCCATACAAGAATGGATGACTTCTAGATGTTTCATGACTGTACCTGTAATTTGACAAACACAAAGTTGTATAATTTGGAATTCAAGAACATATGCTGACACTGTTTCTTAAAAACCTGTGAGTCATTGTTTTGTTGACCTGAAACTTCTAGAATTTTCATGATGATGAAGATGAGTTAGAACTATATTTACATGCATTAAATGTTTACTATGAACAGATCACTGTGAGGTAGGTCAGACATTCCTTGAGTGCCCATGAAATGACCAACTGCACCTTCCAGGCTAGTAGGGGAAGAAAATCACTGATTTAAACCTTTCATTTTTATAGAGGGGATGGTAGGTAGAAAGTTCAATAGTCTAAGCTGAATTGTAAATGCAGGATTGTGCAGCTGGTGCAGAGGAATTAAATTTAGAAGTATTGGTGGGTGGAGAAGAGTTCTCAAGAACATCCAGAAGTTTTTTCTAGACTAGGAAAGGTAATGCCATTGTCCCCTAAGATGTGTCATTCAATGTCACTAAATCTTCAGTCTTTATTTCACCTCTCTATTAGAGATTCCTCATGCTCAGTATAATGCCTGGGCATCAGACCTGCCTTTCATCTGTAATTATATCTCCTACAAGTCTGCAAAACTTGTGCAAGACTTACTCCCCACAACACACACATATACCCAACAAAAGTTGACATCACAGACAGAAATTGGCTGAATGTTCACAAAAAATCTCTTTTCTCTTCCTATATACACAAGAAGACTACTTTTCCAACCTACCTTGCCACTGGGTTGGAAACATGTAACTGAGTTCTGACCAGTGAAATATGAATGAATGTGCTATGCACCACATCTAGGCTTGGGCATTAATTTATTTGCACAGTTCCCTACTCCCTCTCCTTCTGTTTCCCAGTGACACTAGACACAAATTCTCCAGATCGTGTAGCTTCAAGATGGAAACGTCTTGGATTCCTGAGTTACTCCTTATAGAATTATAAGGAGCTGAGCTGACCTAGACAGAGCTAAGCTGCCAGGTATCAGAGTAGCCAAGAAGCAAAAATGAAGCAAGAAGCAAAAATGAAAGTAACAGTGAAACCTTTAATCACTTACAGGGACAGGATAAGCAAGAGGTTAACCTGAAGAAAATACTGACTCCTCCTGATCAATTTTTTTCCCATGGACCAGCACCAGTCAAGAATTAGCAGGACTAGCATAGACATGCTATCTGGCTCACTCCTGAAGGAGCTTCCAAAAAAAGGCTCTTGGGATTTTATGGACCCTGGAGCAAGGGGAAAGGAAAGGGGAAAGGTCTGGGAGTGGAAAAGTCCTGAATATTGAGTTAGGGTGGAGAAATGTTTCTTCAGGTTTGATTCTTCAGCTCTTTAATAAGGAAGTCTCAGCAGAGGCACCTGAGGAAGGCCTCAGCTGAAGGCGTCCTATAAAGAAGCCTCCAAATGGAGGCATCTCATCTAGGAATGGTGATATGTATAGGAGCAAAGTCAGCCAGGGAGCCTGAGTCCTCAACTGCAACGTCCTTCAAAGATTGCATTTGCCACACCAAGACTGGTGTGGGGAGGGCAGCTTTGTGACTGCCTATTGTTTGTCATAAAAAAAAAAAAAAGAAAAATCACATGTCAATTTTAGCCAGGAGTGTTAGCCAGACTCCTTAAGAGTGGACTAAGGGAACCACTCAACCTAGACTGTGATATGAGAAAGAAATAAATCCTTATTGAATTAAATCACTAGAACTTTGGAGTTTACTTGTTAGCACAGCATAGCCTAGTTTATCCTATTATAATATTGTCCTTAATGAAAGTTTAGATGTCATGTCTACAAAGTAGGCCTGTCACTAGAAAAATGACCCTGGTTCTCAACGTGAAAGAGCTAATGGCAAAGTGATAGATAAAGAACAGAGAAATGGTTCATGTTTTTATATTTGCCTCCCACTCCAGTTTCTTAGATAATATACAAATCTTGATTCCTGCAGCTTATCTTCCCCTCCTCTTGGGACACCAATAAGGATAAAACTGCGGCAGCCATTGAAATCCAGTCAAGTGACAAAACAATTGAAAAAGAAATTATATCTCATGACTAAAGGCTTAGCATATGCTTAAAATATTTGAATAGATGTCCCCCAGTTACACAGAAACTGGAAAACTAAATTACGCTAAAGAATGTGGCTAGAGTTTCTGGATTCAGGAACTGTATCTGTATATGTAACCTTATCACAATAGTATTTCCTGATGCTCTCTGGAGACTAGAGCCAGATATAGAATAATGATGCTGTCACGAAAGATGACAGATATTGTAAGAAACCTGAAGTACTAACCAAAAAATCAGTAGAGACATTATCTAACAACTAATGAGTACAGAAATCTTGTGGTAACATTTCTTTATGTTTAAAAATAAGAAATCTTTTCTTCTTGGTGGATGATTGAGGTAGTGGCCATTAAAGTTAATTATATCAAATATTTCCAGCTCCTCTTTTTCAAGGCAAATGGTAGGGCTGCATGTTCACATCTCCTTTGAAGTGAAGTATGACAATATGACTTGCTGTCACTAATGGTATAGGAGTAGAAATGATATGCTTACTGCTGAATAGAAGCTTAAGAGATAATGCGTGATTGGCCGGGCGCGGTGGCTCACGCCTGTAATCCCAGCACTTTGGGAGGCCGAGGCGGGTGGATCACGAGGTCAGGAGATCGAGACCACGGTGAAACCCCGTCTCTACTAAAAAATACAAAAAATTAGCCGGGCGTGGTGGCGGGCGCCTGTAGTCCCAGCTACTCGGAGAGGCTGAGGCAGGAGAATGGCGTGAACCCGGGAGGCGGAGCTTGCAGTGAGCCGAGATTGCGCCACTGCACTCCAGCCTGGGCGACAGAGCGAGACTCCGTCTCAAAAAAAAAAAAAAGAGAGAGAGATAATGCGTGATTTAGTATCATCCTCTCCCTCTGACACAGGGAGCACAGGGCAGGTGTTGAGATGAGGTCTTCATTGCCCTGAGTCCCTTAGTGACTATGACAGCAGACCTCCTACCAATCTACATTAGACAGGTGGCATGAGTGAAAAAGAAATTTTGTTAGGCTAAGCAAATTAGAGATAATTTGCTACCATGCTATAACTTTGTCTATCCTGGGATTATTATTTTTGCTTTTAACAAACTTATAAAGGAAAAAATCATCTGCAAGTCATGGAAGGAGAAAATAGGTCAGACACTAGATCAGACATTAGCAGCTGGGCAACACTTAGAAAAGTAGGCACATGCTTTGCATGAAACCTCCCCTTCACTCTCACTAAGGCACCCCAAATTTTGCCTCTGAAAGTTCAGTCAAAATGTTTGTATCAACAGAGTACATAATGTTAAACTTTGGATCCAATAACCCTGGGCATAGCTCTTTTGAGCAGAAAGCCTTTTAGTAAGTTTAAATTCCCACACACTATACAATGGCCAAATAGATTTATCATTCTCTATTGTTCACTTTTCTATACGTTTGTTCATTGTCATATAGCTGACAGTTACTAAAATAAACACAAAATGTTCAGGACAAGGTATTTTTAATGAGAACTATCTGCCAAGAAAGATAAGGTAGGTTATTCTCTGGGTGGGGGCAGAGGACCTATTCCCCCTACCCCTTATGGGAACATCAAATTTAACAACCATCTACACAAAAAAATATATATACCTTATAACAACCAAAAATCAGGTGAGCAATCACAGTACCTCTAGTTAACTTCATATTACTGAAATAGAAACTGAAAAGGGCAGAAAAAAACAGTCGTGAATTGCCATTGTCACTCCTTTCCTACCCTCCTAGCAGTGGCTGCATGGCACACAGAATCTGTATGCTGGGAAGGGAGAGTGTAATGATTGTGAGACTTTGCATTGAACTCGATGCTGCGCTATCACAGTGGAAAGCAGAACCTTGCTGTACTTAGCTAACGCTTGCCCATGGAGAGAGCATTTGGACCAGCTAGATACAGGGAAATTGCCCATCTTAGCAGTTGGAACTTGAGTTTCAGCAAGCCTTGCCACTTGGGGCTGAAGTGCTCTGGGGCCCCACATAAACTTGAAAGGCAGTCTAGGCCACACAGATTGCAATTCCTAGGTAAGTCCTAGTGCTGAGCTGGGCTCAAGCCAGTGTACTGGGAGGCCCAAGAACTACCGAGACACCAGCCAGGACAGCTAAGAGAGTGTTTAGAGTGTTTGCCTTCCCCCAACCCCAGGCTGCACAGCTCACAGCTCCAAAAGAGACCCCTTCCTTCCACTTGAGGAAAGGGAAGGGTAAAGTGGACTTTGCCTTACATCTTGGATACCAGTTCATCTACAATAGAATAGGGCACTGGTCAGAGTTACCAAGCCCCATTCCATGCCTTGGCTCCTGGACAACATTTCTAGACACACCCTGGGACCGAAGTTAACATGCTGCCTTGAAGAGAAGGACCCAGTCATGGCAGGACTCATCACCTGCTGACTAAAGAGCCCTTGGGCCCTGAATAACCAGCAATAGTACCCAAGTAGTATGCCATTAGCCTTGGGTGAGACAGAAACTTGCTGGTTTCAGGTGAGGCACAGCACACTCCCAGCTGTGGTGGCTGTGGAGAGATGCCCCATCTGCTTGAGAAAAGCAGAGGGAAAAGTAAAGAGGACTTATCTTGTACCTTAGGTACCAGGTTGGCCACAATAGAGTAGAAAACCAGGCAGGCTCTTGAGGTTCCTGATTACAAGCCTTTGCTCTTGGACAGCATTTCTGGGCCTGCCCTGGGCCAGAGGGGAGCCTGGAAGAGTGAGTCCCGGGCTTGACAACATTCACCACATTCCTGGGCTTTAAGTGAACATTGGTGGAATCCTGACAGCACTCTCCATGAGCCTGTGGTGGTGGTGGTCATAGGGTGAGGCTCCCTTGCCCATGAAAAGGGAAGGGAATAGTGAGAAGGACTGTGTTACATGGTTTGAAAGCCAGCTCGGCAGCAGTACAATAGAACACCAGGTAGATTTTAAAGGTTTTTTTACTCTACTCCTTGGTTTCTAGACGGTATTTCTGGACCCAGCTGGGGCCTAGGGAGCTCACCACTCTAAAGGGAAAAAGATAAGTTTGTCTGGCTTCACCACCTGTGGATTGCACAGCCCCAGGGCCTTCAGTGAACAAAAGCGGTAGCAAGGTAGTAGTTACAGTGAGCCTAAGGCAAAACCCAATACTGTGCTCCCTTAAGGTCTAACCCAGTGCAGTCCCAGCAGTGGTGGCCAAAGGGGTGTTTGTGTCACCCCACTTCAAGCTACAAGTGTCTCAGCACAGAGAGAGAGACTCCGTTTGTTTGGGAGAAAGTAAGGGAAGAGAACAAGAGTCTCTGCCTGGTAATCCAGAGAATTCTTCTAGGTCTATTCCAAAACCGCAAAGGTGGTACTTCTAAAAGTCAATAAGAACTACAGCATCACTGGACTTATAGTGCCCCCTAATGAATATAGGGCTTAGATTACAATACCCAAGTCCTTCCAAATACCTGGAAAGTGTTCCCAAAAAGGATGGGTACAAAGAAGCCTGGACTGCAAAGATTATAATAAATGCCTAACTCATCAATGGTCAGACACAGATGAACATCTGCAAGCATCAACACCATCCAGGAAAACACAACCTCACCAAACAAACTAAATAAAGCACCAGGGAACAATCTTGAAGAAAGAGAGATATGTGATCATTCAAACAAAGAATTTAAAATAGCTGTTTTGAAGAAACTCAAAGAAATTCAAGATAACAAAGAGGAGGAATTCCAAATTCAGATAAATGTCACAAAGAGATTGAAATAATTAAAAAGAATCTAGCTTCAGTACCATAAGACAGGGTGAAAAATAAGAGGCCAGACACAGTGGCTCATACCTATAATCCCAGGAGTTTGGGAGGTCAAAGCAAGCAGATCACTTGAGGTCAAGAGTTCAAAACCAGCCTGACCAACATGGTGAAACACATCTCTACCAAAAAATACAGGTGGTGCACACCTGTAGTCACAGCTATTCAGGAGGCTGAGGTGGGAGAATTGCTGAACTCAGGAGGCAGAGGTTGCAGTGAGCCAAGATCATGACACTGCACTCCAGCCTGGGCAACAGAATGAGACCTTGTCTCAAAAAGTAAAAATAAAGGATTAAAAACAATCAACCAAGGCCCAGCACCGTGGCTCACGCCTGCAGTCCTAGTACTTTGGGAGGCTGAGACAGGCTGATCACTTGAGCCCAGGAGTTCAAGACCAACCAGGGCAACATGGCAAAACCCCATCTCTACCAAAAAAACAAACAAAAACAAAACAACAAAAAACTAGTTAAGCATGGTGGTATGTACCTATAGTCCCAGCTACTCAGGAGGTTGAGGTGGGAGGATGGCTTGAGCTTGGCAGGTGGAGGTTGCAATGAGCTGAGATCTCACTGCTGCACTCCAGCCTGGGTGACAGAGACAAGTCATGTCAAAAAAAAAAAAAAAAAATATATAATCAAGCAGAAATTCTGGAATTGGAAAATGCAAATGACATATTGAAGAATGCATCAGTCTTTTTTTTATTATTATTATTGTACTTTAAGTTTTAGGGTACATGTGCACAATGTGCAGGTTTGTTGCTTATGTATCCATGTGCCATGTTGGTGTGCTGTACCCATTAACTCATCATTTAGCATTAGGTGTATCTCCTAATGCTATCCCTCCCCCATCCCACCACCCCACAACAGTCCCCGGAGTGTGATGTTCCCCTTCCTGTGTCCATGTGTTCTCATTGTTCAATTCCCACCTATGAGTGAGAACATGCAGTGTTTGGTTTTTTGTTCTTGAGATAGTTTACTGAGAATGATGATTTCCAGTTTCATCCATGTCCTACGAAGGACATGAACTCATCATTTTTTATGGCTGCATAATATTCCATGGTGTATATGTGCCACATTTTCTTAATCCAGTCTATCATTGTTGGACATTTGGAAGAAGTTGAATCTCTGAATAGACCAATAACAGGCTCTGAAATTCAGGCAATAATTAATAGCCTACCAACCAAAAAATGTCCAGGACCAGACGGATTCACAGCCAAATTCTACCAGAGGTACAAAGAGGAGCTAGTACCATTCCTTCTGAAACTATTCCAATCAATAGAAAAAGAAGGAATCCTCCCTAAACCATTTTATGAGGCCAGCATCGTCCTGATATCAAAGCCTGGCAGAGACACAACAAAAAAATAGAGAATTTTAGACCAATATCCCTGATGAACATCTAGAAAACCTAAATGAGATGGATAAATTTCTGGTAATATGCAACCCTCCTAGATTAAACCAGGAAGATATAGAATCTCCAAACAGACCAATGACAAGCAGTGAGACTTAAATGGTAATTTTAAAAATTGCCAACAAAAAAAATGTCCAAGACCAGACAGATTCACAACTGAGTTTTATCAGACATTCAAAGAAGAACTGGTACCAATTTTATTGACACCATTCCAAAAGATAAAGAAAGAGAGAATCCTCCCTCAATCTTTCTATGAAGCCAGTATCCCCCAGATACCAAAACCAGGAAAAGACATAACAAAAAAAGAAAACTGAAGACCAATATCCCTGATGAACATAGACACAAAAATCCTCAACAAACTACTAGCAAGCCAAATCCAACAGCATATCAAAAAATAATCCACCATGATCAAGTGGGTTTCATACCAGGGATGCAGGGGTGGTTTAATATACATAAGTCAATAAATGTGATATACCACATGAACAGGATTAAAAACAAAAAATCACATGATCATCTTAATACATGCAGAAAAAGCATTTGACAAAATTCAGCATCCCTTTATGATTAAAACCCTCAGAAAATTAGCATAGAAGGGACACACGTTAAGGTAATAAGAGACATTTATGACAAACCCACCGCCAACATTCTACTGAATTGGGAAAAGTTTAAAGCATTCCCCTTGAGAACTAGAACAAGACACGGATGCCCACTTTCATCACTTCTATTCAACATAATACTGAAAGTCCTAGCCAGACAAGAGAAAGAAATAAAGGGCATCCAACTTGGTAAAGAAGAAGTCAAACTGTCACTGTTTGCTGATGATATGATCACATGCTTAGAAAACCCTAAAACCCTAAAGACTCATTCAAAAAGTTCCTAGAACTGGTAAATGAACTTCAGCAAAGTTTTAGGGTACAAAAGTAATGAGACAAATCAGTAAGCTCTGCTATACACCAACAGCAGCTAAGCTGAGAATCAAATCAAGAATTCAACCTCTTTCAGAATAGCTGCAAAATAAAAATAAAATACTTAGGAATACACCTAACCAAGGACATGAAAGACCTCTACAAGGAAAACTACAAAACACTACTGAAAGAAATCATAGATGATACCAACAAATGAAAACACAGTCCATGCTCATGGATGGGTAGAATCAATATTGTGAAAATGACCATACTGCCCAAAGCGATCTACAAATTCAATGCAATTCCCATCAAAATACCACCATCATTCTTCACGAAAAGTTAAGAAGTGGAGAGACAAGTTAAGGTGTAGTTTTTATTAGGTTTCTTTTTGCTTGTTTGTTCATTTGTTTATTGAATCAGTGTTAAGTTATCATCAGCCTAAAATAATGGATTATAAGATAGTACTTGCAAGCCTCATGGTAACTTCAGGTCAAAAAACATTTAGCAGATGAACAAAAAATTAAAAGCAAGGAATTAAATCATACCACCAGAGAAAATCACCTTCACTAGAAGGAAGACAGGAAAGAACTATATGGCAATAAATATTTTATACATAAAATAAAATACCTAGGAATTAACTGAAAAAAATGAGAGATCTTTACAATGAAACAGAAATAAGAATCCTAAAATTTACGTGGGACCACAAAAGACCCATAATAGCCAAAGTTATGCTGGCCAAAAAGAACAAAGCTGGAGGAATCACATTACCTGTCTTCAAATTATACTACAGAGATATAGTAACAAACATAACATGATACCTGCATAACTGGTCTATGATCTATGACATATAGACCAGTGAAACAGAATAGAGAACCCAGAAATGAATCCACACATTTACACCGAACTCATTTTTGGCAAAGGTGCCAAGAACATACACTGAGGAAAGGACAGTCTCTTCAATAAATGGGAAAATTAAACATCCATATGCAGAAGAATGACACTAGACCTCCTAGCTATGGTAAAATACAAAAATCAAATTAAAATGGATTAAATACTTAAATCTAAGACTTCAAGCTATGAAACTACTACAAGAAAAAAGCGAGTAATCTCTTCAGAACATTGGAGTGGGTAAAGATTTCTTGAATAATACCTCACAACACAGGTAACCAAAGCAAAAATGAACAAATGTGATCACTTCAAATTAAAAAGCTTCCTCACGGCAAAGAAACAATCAACAAAGTGAAGAGACAACCCACAGAATGGTAGAAAATATTTGCAAACTACCCATCTGACAAGGGATTAATAACCAGAATATGTAATAAGCTCAAACAACTCTATTGGGAAAAATATAATAATCTGATTTAAAATTGGCAAAAGATCTGAATAGACATTTCTCAAAAGAAGACAGACAAATGGCAAACAGGTATAGGAAAAGATGCTCAATGTCACTGATCATCAGAGAAATGAAAATCAAAATTACAATGAGATATAATCTCACTTCAGTTTAAATGGCTTTTATCCAAAAGACAATAACAAATGCTGGTGACGAAATGGAGAAAAGGGAATCCTTGTACACTGTTGGTGGAAATTTAAATTAGTATAACCACTATGGAGAACAGTTTGGAGCTTCCTCAAAAAAGTGAAAATAGAGCTACTATAGGATCCAGCTATCCCATTGCTAGTTATATACCCAAAAGAAAGGAAATCAGAATATTGAAGAGGTATTTGCACTCTCATGTTTAGTGCAGCACTATTAGTAGGCAAGATTTGGAAGAAACCTAAGTGTCCATCAACATATGAATGGATAAAGAAAATGTGGTACATAAACACAATTGAGTACTAGTTAGCCTTAAAAAAGAATGATATCCAGTCATTTGCAACAACGCAGATGGAACTGGAGATCAGTATGTTAAGTGAAATAAGCTAAGCACAGAAAGACAAGCATTGCATGTTCTCATTTATCTTTGGGAGCTAAAAATTAAACAATTGAATTCATGGAGATAGAGAATAGAGGGATGGTTGCCATGCCAGAGGCTGGGAGGAACAGTGACGGTGGGAGGGGGCAGGAAGTGGAGATGATTAATAGATACCAAGAAATAGTTGGAAAGAATAAGACCCAGCATTTGCTAGCACTACAGAGTGACTATGATTTAAAAAAAAAAAAAACTATGCATTTAAATTAGCTAAAAATTTATAATCTGATTGTTTGAAACTCAAAGGATAAATGCTTGAAGTTATGGATACCCCATTTGCCCTGATGCAATTATTGTGCGTTGCATGCCTATATCAAAATATATTATGTAACTCATAAACATATACACCTACTATGTACCCATAAGAATTAAAAAATTTTGAAAAGAAATATACAGTAGTTTGCTTTCCTTATTTCCTATTTTTTGTTTGGTTTCTACGGAACTTGTCTTAAGTATTGAACTCTGAGACCATGTGTATTCAGTGTCAAATATCCAAATGAAAATGTAATAATTCAGTTAGTTTTCAAATATCTCTCAGTAGCAGTAAATAGATGAGATTCTGTAAACCTCAGATGACATGTGTTTTCAGATTTAGAGGGTAAGGGCAAACAATCATCATCTGTTGAAGCAAAAGCAAGTCAGAATTACTATAAAATAAGTGGGACTAGTCATAGGCAGAAGTGCTTCATTTAAAATGTGTTTCTAATGAGACATTATTTTTCTTTCTTTCTTTTTTTTTTTTTTTTCTGAGACAGAGTTTTGCTCTTATTGCCCAGGCTGGAGTGCAATGGCACAATCTCAGCTCACCACAACATCCGCCTTCTTGGGTTCAAGCGATTCTCCTGCCTCAGCCTTCTGAGTAGCTAAGATTACAGGCATGTGCCACCAGGCGGGGTTAATTTTTTTTTTTTTTTTTTTTTAGTAGAGACAGCGTTTCTCCATGTTGGTCAAGCTGGTCTCAAACTCCCGAACTCAGGTGATCCACCCACCTTGGCCTCCCAAAGTGCTGGAATTACAGGAGTGAGCCACCGCACCCAGCGAGACATGATTTTTCTATGTCTACTCAGAGTCTAATAAAAGATAGGTAGGATTTAGCCCCAAGAAGATGAAGTTTAAAAATCTATAAACAAAGAATAAAATCACTCATTTACATTTTAATTATTTAGCATGAGGATAATGGATCAAAAAATATGTGGATTATAAGAATAGGTCAGTATTTATCAAGAATTTTCAACGAGAATCACTATTTTCATGGTATTTGCTAATCACAAAATAGATACATTTTATAATGAGGCAACAATAACTCCAAAGATTTTCTACTTACTGGGAAAAGGATTCCATCACATATTTACTGTTTTTTTCTTTTTCATATTTTCTCAGAAAAATTTTAAAATTAATGATTCAATTTCCCAGGATTCATTATGTGAGAATGTCAGACAATAGTATTCTGTGACAGAGGCACAAAATGTAAATTCTGTGTAACCAAATGTAACTAATGTAAATTAACCAATTAGTATTCTACGTTATAATTCATTTTCTTGAGTGTTTGGTTCTCAGATCCTGGTGTCCTAGGAATGAACTGATAAAATGTAGGTTTAGATTCAGGTATGGTGGTTCACACCTGTAATCCTAGCAACTCAGGATGCTGAGGCAGAAGGATTGCTCGGGGCCAGGAGTTTGGGACCAACTTGGGCAACATAGCAAGACCCCACCTATAAAAAAAAATAAAATAAAAGTTAGTCGGGTGTGGCAGTGGACACCTGTAGTCCTAGCTACTTGGGAGGCTGAGGCAGGAGGATTGCTTGAGCCCAGGAATTGGAGGCTATCATGAGCCATGATTGCATTACCAGCAATACCATAACTCAAAAAAAAAAGTTTATAAACCTACAACGAATACATCTAGGATATGACTTATCTACATATCTTTGTCTTATAAGCCCCTGCCTAATTATTCAACCAGCCCCTTCATAAAAACATCTTTTGATTGCAATATAGTTTAAAAAGAGAAAACGGGAGAACATAATTCATCTGCCAATTGGTGAGTGTATTCTGAAGTTAACCATGTGACTTAAAGGTCTTGTGCTTCTCGTTGAAATCTCTCAACTTTCTAACTATGGTTTGTACTTCTCCATGAGTTGCTTTCTGAAGAAACTGAGCAACCGTAATGTTGGGGCTGAAACATAATATTTATGTTAAAGATAGACTCAAGCCCTTTTCCTCCATTGTTTTTTGTTATATCATTGCTCCATTCCCTCCAAAAAACAATGTTATTTCAAATTTCAGACAAAATAATAGTGATAATAAAACTCACATGTTTCTTACATTGTCTCTGGGTAATTCTGTCTATTAATATACTGTATGGCTGAAAAAATGAGATTTTATTTGCTGCTGTGCTATCTGAATGCTTGTGTCCCCTAAAATTCATATATTGAAAATCTAACCCCAAGGTGATAGTGTTAGTAGGTGGTGCCTTTGGGGAGGTGATTAGGTGATGAGGTTGGAGTCTTTATGACTGCAACTAGTGCCCTTATAAAAGAAGCCCAAGGGAGCTGGTTTACCTTTTTCCCCATATTAGGACACCACAGTGGGCACCTTCTATGGACCAGAATGTAGATCCATCCCAGATTCCGAATATAAGGATGCTTACCAGATACCAAATCTGCCAGTGCCTTGATCTTGGAGGTCCCAGCCTCCAGAACTGTGAAAAATAAATTTCTGTTGTTTAAAAACTATCCAGTTTATGGTATTTTGTTATAGAAGCCCAGATGGAGTGAGATATTTGCATAAAAGAAAATTTTCCAAATTGAAATCCCTCTTTACAATTCTACAACCTATATTTGTTCTCTCATACATTTCTAGATGTATTTTTATTTGCTATAAGTTAAACAAATTATCAGAATATATCTTCACTTGTATTTAAACTGTGTTCTGTGAATGACTTATGTTCAACTATGTTGTGTAGGTGAAATCTATCATTGTTCTACAAATAAGCTGCATGTACTTCTGTTAACACTTCTTAATTAAACTTAATATTTTAGTTATTTAACACTTTATATTAGAAGTTACTAGCACACCTAAAATTAAGGTTTAGCATTGGGTATAAAAATATAAACATTAACACCTTGCCAGGCTTAATTCAGCAAAGTCGGTATTTCACACATCTTGGATCACCTCCATCTTCTTCATCATCTCCACTCACCAAAATCACATGCATATGTTCTCTATTGATAACAGTGTCTTTTTTCCTATAATAATAGCTCCCAAAGAGCTTAGCAGCTGTTAAATAAACAAACCATTATCATTTACTATATTGAAATAAGAAAAGGCTTCAGAGACAGCTATTCTGAGTTCAGCTTCTAGCTCTGGTACTTACTATGGTCTTGGGAAAATAACTGAAGCTCTCTGAGTTTCTGTTTCTCTGGCTATAAAATTTAAATAAGTTCTACTATATTGGGTGGTTGTTAAGATTGCATGAAAGCATATATGGGCTGGGCATGATGGCTCATGCCTGTAATCCCAGCACTTTAGGGTGCCAATGCAGGAGGCCAAGATGCCAAGATGTGAGGCCAGGAGTTTCAGACCAGCCTGGGCAATATAGTTAGACCTCATCTCTACAAAAAAATGAAAAACCACTCAGGTACAGGGTTAGGCCCCTGTAGTCCTACCTACTAAGGAGGTTAAGGCAGGAGGATCACTTGAGCCCAGGAGGTCAGAGTGGTATGAATGATCACACCACTGCATTCTAGCCTGGATAATAGAGCAAGACCCTGTTTCTAAAAATAAAATTTAAAAATAAGAAAATAAAATAAGAAAGCATATGTGTGACATACTGAGCACAGGGCCTGGCACATAACAGGTACTGAATAATTTAGCTCATAATATTATTTCTGCTATTATTCAAAGCATTGCTTTGTCTAAAACTGCTTATCCAAATTCTAAATATAAGTTTAAAACAGAACATTCTCTTACCTAGAGTGGAAGTGAGGCTGAAGTGGAAATATTCCTGTGTGTGTTGCTTCAATATATCATCTCTCTCTCTGTATGTTCATTCCACAAATTAATGTCTTGCAATTTTCAATGATTCTATTTACAGTAATGACCTCTGAAAAAGATAAGCCTTCCCATGTACACTTTAGTAGTCATTGTGCCTTACTTATCTTATCTTTATACCTGGAATATGTAAATTGTAAATAGGATTTTCCACCCGCATCTAGTAAACTTCTCTAATGAGACTGACATTTAATGTAGCTGAAGAAAACAAGAAAAGGTGTGGGTTTAGCAGTCTTCATTATTTCAGGAGAACCTTTATGGAAAGTGTTCTATCATTTGAGAGAAATGAAGAACTTTATATTCTTTTCAAGTAATTACTATTAAAAAGAAACCTTTTTCTGGTGAATATTTTTTCCAAGCAACTATGGCCCCGATAAAATTGAGGAAATCTATGACAATGAAGAAATATTGCTGATGTATTGAATTCATTAATGAATACTGCATTTTTAAACAAGTCATGCCAATCTGCTTGTTTCTTTAAGATTTCAACATGCAAACTTTATAATTAAGTAATCCATAAACTCTCTTGGCAAATGTTGGTCTGCAATACCTCATTTCTTAGAAATGATTGTTGACATGTCCAAAGTTCTAAAGTGGAAAGGAAGAAGATAAACATATACTACCACAGATTGGCTAAATGGTCAGGGCTCAGGTTCTAATGCTGGGTACATTTTCAAGTCCCTGGGGAGAAGGGGAGTTAGGAGCTGTACAAGCATTGGGAGTGAACCTAAAAGAATGGAACCTAATTTATCAAACACTTACTATGGTCACTTTATATGACTCTCAGATAGTTAGCAATATTAGTGTTTCCTGAATGAGAAATTAAGACTCAGAGTCAAGTAATTTGTTCATAGACTCACAGGTAAAAATTCATGTCTGTCTGACTTTACAGCCCACACATCCAAGAGCTAGTGTTAAGGCTGAGACATCAATACCCCTCAACTATTATCTGCTTTGCCTATCAACCAATTCTTGGGTCTAAGGCAGGAAGCAGGTAATTAGTTACTACATAACAATTGTAAGATGCCTATACATGTAAAGCCTAAAATTTTGAAAATGAGAGATCATGGGTTATTACTTTATTCTCTTCTCAATTTCCTCATTTTTAAATGGAAGGTTTGGATCAAATAAGCTCTAAGGCTGACAGTATATTACTTAATTCTGCTACTCACATATTCTCAATACCAGTTTTCTAAGCAAAAATATATCACAAGTGAGAGAGACATATTTCTCTGAAAAACAACCCCAAAACATCTGTTATTATTTAGTTTGGGGACACAGCGGCTTGTTGTAAAGAATATGAAGGATGCTAGAGAGCCCACCAAGGTCAGCAAGGGGAAGATTATCTTTGGCAGGTCTCCATCATCCATTTTGAGGTCCTCTAAACAGTGTTAACATTCATTGTCTCTTTTGTCATGTATCCTTAGAGCTGTTCCCTTGAAATCTTACTCTAAACTTCCTAGAACTATCAGAAATGTACCTATTAAACTAAGTTCAATCTTTTGTCAAATCCTTTGGAAGAATGCTTCAAGACTGTTACCCACCGCAGACACTGCTATCTGATCACTGCACTCTTTCTCTCTGAGCTTATACTCAGTCTTAGAAACACTCACAGCACAAAGCTGCAAGACAGCCACTGTCAGTTGATTGGAGTTAACGCTAAAAAATTTTTAACAACTGTTATGCGTGCTAAACTAATTCCTCCTTAAAAAATAACTGACCAAAATTAACTTTCCTTGGGAACCCTTCTTCAGAGACATTTGCAATTAATAAGAGATTCTTGACGATATTTAAAATGTTAAGTCCTTTATCAGTAACTAGTGGTAGAATTCCAGACCACAGGAAAGACAAGTAGCAAGGATTATTTAAGTAAAGGCAATGGGATAGGTTTTGTGATATCAACCAATAGACACCAACACAGAATTGGCTCTAGAAGAAAACAAGCTCTTCTCTTCAGGCTGGCCTTTAAGATAAAATATGGAAGGTATGCAAGTACAAGATGCAGTGATGATTTTTAATAAATACTATTTTCATAGAAAACTTAATTCTTGCCCAGGTCATAGAAACAGAGTTCAAAGAGGCCTTAGAAAGACCATGACTGGGTGCCAACAAAAACCCAGGTGGTAGCTGCTCATGCACATGCAGTCTTGGCATTGAGTATTGCACCAGGAGGCTTATCACATGTATAAGCATCTCTAGTGTTAGAAAATTTTTTTCTGCATCAAACCAGGTATGTTCTTTTCATTGGTATGAGTTCTGTCCAAGTAATACAGAGTAAGACTAATTCATGCCCACTCCAAATCTCCTCCTCTTCAAGCAACTGTGTCTTTTGCAGAAGCCATTCTTCTCCCTCCTTTCCTGCTTTGATTAATGTGTTTTCTGGCATGGCGGTAGAGAAAGAGTTGTATGGCAGTTTCCATTGCCATGATAGAAACTTTATGATGGTGGCAAGTGCCTGGGTCCCTGATTTTGTATCTGCTTCTCTTAGCACAGTATTGAATACATAGCAGAATCCAGTATAAAATTAAGTTCACTAATTATGCTTTGTTACAGTTCCGTTTTCTAAATCTACTATCTATCGTTTAAGTAAAGCAATACTTCCTTGTTATCCTCATTGGTAAACGAGAGTGCTTGGAGAAAATGGTTAGAGGACAAAATAGCTTTATGAATTAAACACCTGTTATCTGCTGGCCAATGTATTAAGTACTTTATATAGTAATTTAATTCATTTCTCTAAAGCCTTTGTGACTTGATATCAGCCCATCCTACACAAAGAAATGGATGTCATAGAGTATAAGGAACTTATCTGGGGCTGTACAGTAAATTAATGGGAGTAGGGATATGAAGCACCCGCCGCCATCCCTTTCTCACTCTGCACCTTCAGCTTAGAGTGAGTGCCTGGACCCTGCACGTATGACATTGAAACGTGATTGCGTGTTTACTGTCCCTCTCCTTTGCTCAGCAAGAAACAGGAACCAATTCTATCTGTCTCATATTTGTATCTACAATGTCTGACACACAATCGAATTCTAATAAATATTTGTTGAATAAATCAATGAGAATCCCAAAGACTATGCTCTAAACACTCTACCAAAAGAACTCTATGAAAATCCTCATGTATTATCTATTAAATGGCCAACATCTTCAAATTTAAACATTGGTATACAAAAATCTTCAAAGTTTAGAGAACAATCAGGAAAGCCAGGCCATGAGTCCATAAGCAGTCTTCATTTCCTGAGTTACTTCTCCTTTGATAGCAATATCAAGTATTTATATCACTAACATAACAGGAATTTTGGCTTGGAATGGAGGGAGAGAACCACCACTGTCATTGTTGCCTTGTACAGTCTTCCATCTCTCTGAATAACACATTTTGTAAGGCATGCAACATGGCCATACCTAAGAGGTAGTGTATGCAATGGTTAACAGTATTGTTCCACAAAGCTGGAGGCATCACACTACCCAACTTCAAACTTCAAACCAAACACCATGGGAGCTAAATATTGAGTACACATGGACATAAAGACAGGAACGATAGATACTAGGGACTACTACAGAGGGGTGGGAAGGAGAGTGGTGTGGGTTGAAAAACTATTGGGTACTATGCTAGCTACTTGGGTGATGAGATCCATACACCAAACCACAGTATCATGCAATACACACATGTACCAAACCTGTACATGAACCCCCTATATCTAAAATAAAAGTTGAATTATAAAATATATAATATATATAAAATTCTGGAAGTATATATTATATATTATATACATTTCGTAATATGTTATAGTAATGTAATATATTATATAGTATTATATATAATATATATTACATTATTACATAATATATAATGTATATGTTATATACATTTATATATAGTTCCAGAATTAGAGAACCTAAATTCAAACCCTAGTTCTGCCAATTACTAGTGATGTCACATTGAACACATTAGTTTATCTCCCCAAGCCTTAGATTTCCTGTTTGTAAGATGTAAATGAAAATAATACCTACTTATAGAGTTATTAGATTAAATGAAATAATGCATGAAAACTAGCTAGAACAATGTTTGGTACACTGAAAACATTCAATGTCATCTACTAGTAGTAGCAGTAGTTGTAGTAAAGTTTCACGCCCAAAATTCTCAGTTTTCTTTCCGGTAGTGGCAAGGACATCTTAGAGCCCTGTGCCTACGCAGTTGCTATTCAGACTTCCGTCTTTCATGGAGTAGGGAATGGTGCAGCCATGTGAGCAAAAGATGCTGATGGAATGAATGAATCGTGATTGCTTAATTTTGTGATTAGGTTAATTTATGACATCAGTCTGAAAAATAACTTTACAAGATGTCGTATTTATTGCTTGCTGTAATATATTATTTCAGGTGACCGTTACAGAAAAATCCTTTTATTTTGTTCTCAGGAAATGCGATTCATCACCACACAGATAGGAAGCCTGTAAGTTGGTTATCCCTGGAAAGAAAAAATAGTATTTCATGCATCAAAAAAACATGAAATGTTGAAACTTGGGTGATAGAAAGTCGAGTATTTGAAAAAACTATTAATGGTAACTGTGTTTTGCCCCTTGTAGATCCCGACCTACCTTCTGGTGAGGTCCAGGTCTCTCTTCATTGACACTGTATATAACTCCTATATCTATGCAACATTTTGTTGCTAAAATTTGTGTTTCAAGTCTTACATAAGCCACAAAGGGGAGGGCATCTTTATGTATCTTTTTGAAATCACAAACATATCGCTTTTTGTTCATGTAAATGCTGTAGCAATACCCTTGGTTTGTATGTGAATCCTATCTCTCAGTAAAGCAATATTCTTAAAAGATTATTGGAAAGGGTCACTGAGGCCTGTCTGCCCACCTCAGTCCCCAGGGAGTTACCCCTCTTCTTTCTGTCAACATTCAGAGGTTCCATCATCTCTCCTTTGTGGTCCAGACAGCTGAATACATAAGTAGGAAGGCAGAGGACTTAAGCGCCTCTTGGCTATCTAGAAAACTGATTGAACAGCAAGAGAAGGGCTAGCACAAATGCAGCATTGCCACCCCATAAGGAGTGGCTGATACCCAGAAAAACACAGGAACAATATCAGTGTCTGTTAGCTACATGTGCATTTCTGGTTCATGTAAGATGAACCAGAAATAGACAATGAAGCATGAGGGAGAAAAGGCAGGGAGATCAAATAAGCCACAAATACATTTGACATTTGAATGAGGCAGAGGGTATTACCTTTCGTGCTTTTTTCTTTACATATCTCCAGCAGCTGGCTTCAGTTGCCAATTTTTGGACTCTGAGGTGAGGGATGGAAATAAAAACACATAGGAAGAAAAATTTAAGACACTAGTTTAAACTTAGATCAGCATGTTTTCCTGAATTTTGAAGAAAATTAAACCATTCCCACATTGTATAGGGAAACAGTAAACATTCTTTCTTCTAGTGAAGAAATAGACACTGAAAGGCTCTTTACAACTGCCAATAAATTCATCCTTTCCTTCACATGGCCCTAATGTACACGCTCACTCAGATAAAGGCTAGATATTGATTAATATCCTCTACTTAAAATTAGGTATATTTTTTAAAAACTAGTAATATGTACCCCCCAAAAATTTCCACAAACTGTCACTCAGAAAAGTAGAGGACTCACAACCAGAATGAATCATGTGTGTGAGTTTGTCTGCCTGTGAGTTTACATGAATTGTGAGTTTGGAGTGAGTGAGTGTTCCTAGAAAAGAAACAGTGAGAAATACATTTGGAAAACAGTGAACAGGCATTTCCATGGAGCCATCCACTGGGGCTAACATTCACGCGTTGCTGAGGTTCAAACCAGAGCAAATGGCTACAGACTACCTTCACTGGAGCGAGGGCAAGCAGGGGACATTTCTGCCTTTTCTCCCTGACTACCCTTACCCTCCACTCCCTCATTATTCTCAACTGCGGGATGTTAGCACAAGGCCTGGGAAAGTGAGACAGCCATTCCTGAAAGACTTCACTTTCTAATACCCTTCCTGCTCTGCTCCATTTGGAGCTGCTTACGATTTCCTCTGCAAGTCGCTTTGACTCTGTCTTATTAAGATAATGAGTGGTTCAAAACCAAAAAATAAGAACCAAAGGTGTAATTTAGGGATAATTATTACCATCCTCATTTAAAGATAGTTAATTGCCATTCAGTTTAAGTTGCATGACTTACAAGACTGCTGGGGTTACAACCCAGGTCTTCCGATAGCTCTTTCTGTACTAAGGAGACACTGCTCAAAGTGTATTTCAGAGATGTCTGCATATTAGTTGTCTAGCAATTGTGCTCTCAAATGTAGTCCTGGTAGACACTGCAGAGAGGAAGCAGGGTCCTACAGGGTTCTGTTTTATTTTATTTGACCAGGAAAACCAGTTGAATTTCAGTAGAAAAGAAATAAAACTACCTCTTCATTAAAGCAGTCTTCAGGACTCTCTGCTTTGCAGCACTTATCCACTGCATTTGTGAAATTTGTAAACAAAGACTGCAGCTTCTCATCTGTGAGTTCATGCTTCAGCTTCACTAAGTTGACAAGAAACCTGTGGCCAAAAGAGGTCAAATAAAATTAACGCTTTCTTTCTGAAGCGTCTCTACTCCAAAATGCTTGTTACAGAATCACGTCTTGAGTCTCAGCTTGGATGAGGGTAAAGAGTTGAAATATCCCACTTTGAATGGGTCTTCTGAAACTTTCCTATTAAATTTAGAGAATGGTTTCCACAGTAACATTCTTTGAAGGGTTTTGTCACGCACAAAATTATACAAAAAGTATTAACAAGGAGGAAGAGAGGGATGAAGAGAAGTTGGCCAAGGAGTACAAAAATACAATTAGATAGCAGTAATAAGTTCTAGTATCCAGTAGTATAGTAGAAAAATTACAGTTAACAGTAATTTATTGTATACTTCAAAATAGCTAGAAGAGAAGAATTGTAATGTTCCCAATACAAAGAAAAGATAAATGTTTTAGATGATGGACGTTCCAATTACCCTGACTTGATCATTACACATTTATGCAGTTATCAAAATATCACATGTACCCCCAAAATATGTACAGCTATTATATGTCAATTAAAAATGATGTCAAAGGAGCAATTAAAAAAATAAGCTATCACAATTAAGTGTGACAACAGCCATAGACAATAATGATTTCCTTAATTTCTAGTAACTTATAGAATTCCAGTATTCTAGTAACTTATAGAATTCCAAACTTCAGGGGGCAACCCATTGATGTCTTAAAAGTACATTTTTAGAGTAATTATTTTAAGTAATAAAATTTTCATGCACCAAAGTAAAGAGGAAAATGTAATAAGTCCCGTATGCCCATCCTTAGATCTAAGAATTAACAAAAATTTGCATTTTCTCGATTTCATTTTTAAAATGAAAACAGGATAGTTAAAAAGAATAAAATAGACCAGACTAGAATAAGATGGACTGGAAAATACAACAGTGTATTGCACTGTGAATCTATGAATATTGCACATAATAAGAGTAAGTATTATTCTATTTAAAAATGAAAACATATATTAGGCCTTTATTATGCCAAGTGTGATGGTATACATGACTACATCTGATCTTTCCAGAAAATTCATGTCCAAAACAACCTCCATTTCCTCATCTTTGGTAGCTGAATGTTGTCTCCACTACACATTAGGCAGACTCTGTCTAAATCCAAAAAACTAGGTCTAATTCCTGGCATTTTAAAGCATTTGTTGAGAAAATGAAAGTAAACTTCCTGGCCCTTTAGGCATCTCCTTTGTAAACACTAAATGATATTCTCCAGGCATTCTCTCAAGGAAATGAAATTCATTATCAGCCTGCCTATGAGCCTTTTTGCTGGCTGCTGTAACCTTTCTAAAGGTGATGTTAGACTTGGACATTCCAAGTATCTTTCAAATGAAAAGACAAGCTAGATATAAACGATGGCAAAAAAAAAAAAAAAAAAATATGCACTTGTATTTTTCCAAATAGAAGAGACTGGACAATTTGGTGGAAGGAACAGGATTGTGATATCAAAAACACATATCCACTAGATAAACCTTCTCACTAACACATGGTGTGTCTTCAGAAAACCAAAGAAAAAGAAGAGTGAAAGAGATTGTTTGTACCTGTCTGTCTTCCTCTGAAGCTCCTCATTCTGAGATTGACACATGTCTGCGTGAAAGGTAAATACATCTTGAGACAGAGGTGGAGGCACATATGTTTTATCAGCTTTCAAACTCTCAAAGCAGGGCCTTCTGAAGGCAAAGTTTGTTTTACAACAGTGGTCCACAGCAGGGTTGATAGTTCGATTTTCATTTACTCCACATAACTCTCCAAAAACTAAATCTGCCTGTACCAACAAGAGTTGCAACTGAGATATGATCTTAAAACTTGAATGGAATTTCTAAAAATATGGTTAGATGAATACTTAGATCTTTCTAAGATCACTGTTAACCTCACTCATAAAACACATGCACTCATGACATATCACTATATACAAATAAAAGTAGAAGCTGGGGTCCTAAATGGCATTATGACCAAAATCCAAGCCATAAGAATTTAGATGCCTACAAATTAATTTCTTGGTGGCATATAAACAAACTTTCAATTGCAAACAGACAGCTGCAAAAAGCCGACTGAAAGGGGCGATCAAACACTGTGGTACTGGGGTTTCTTCCCCTCCTGGAATCTCCCTCAAGGTACTCTCCACCCCAGCCCTAAAGAGGTGTATTCAATGCCTGATTGCTGGATGAAGCAATTGGGCCAAGAGGAAGAATCTGTAACCTTACTTAAAATTACAAAGTTTCCTGTATCATTTTGAAACAATATTACTCCTAAATCATTTGTCCTAACAAATCCCTTCTAATATAATGAAGAAATAAGAAAGATAATTTGAAGTACTCTCCAAAAATATTTAAGACATTCTGTTTCACTTCTTAGGGTTTTCACAAAGTGAGCCAAAAGGAAAACTTGACAATTTTTGCTTAACAATATTAAAAACAATGAAGAAAGGAATATGGCTAATCATGGTAAATCAATGAGTGCAAATATTCTTTTTTTAAAAAACAAAAAAAAAGAATAGTCTGGTACACAGGCCATGCTCACCAAATTATCAACACAGGCAAACTCTTCACTTAGTGTGCAGCAAGTAGTGAAAGCTGTCACCATTTTCTCGCCAAGAGAGACTAGTTCTTCAGCGGAGAGTTGGGGAGCTATCTTCGTGAGCCTGATAAGGTAACTGAAAGAACGTTTGTCTGTTTGGTTCTGAACGAAAGCAGATACCCATTTTCCCTTGAATTACTGCTGAAGCCCAGATCCTTCAAGGCTAGGGACAACCAATATAGGTGCAACATGAACCTTAGCTCTCTTATAAAGTAGGGAAATATGTCTTTACTTCCTGTTTTCCTGCACCCTGCTTCCTATATCTATTTTAGCTTCCTTTCTAATTTCACGGTTGTCTCAGAAGCTCTTAGATTTGCCTCCCTGTGTTATCTTTGAGTATAGGAGCTCCTTGACAGCAAATACATTGGCTAGTGTCTAAAATCCTGCTTAAAATAATTTGCATCATTAGAAAACATTTTAAAGAAAGAATTTAATCAAGATATGTTGTAAAAGGATAATCTGAGATGAAGAAAACTAAGATTTTTAATGAACTAAGTTTGAATTGTCAGCTAACAGCCAAATTGCAGAAATAGTAAAGTCAGATTTTTCTAAACTGTGTTTTATTTTGATTTAAAGATGTTGAGTTTCAATAAATAATACATTAGCATGAGGCCAGGTGCAGTGGCTCACACCTGTAATCCCAGCAAAGGCCGAAAGGTTGGATTGCTTGAGCTCAGAAGTTAAAGACCAGCCTGTGCAACATGGCAAAACGCCGTCTCTACCAAAAAATGCAAACATCAGCCAGGGATGGTGGCTCACGTCTGTAGCCCTAGCTACTTGGGAGGCTGACATGGGAGGATCACTTGAGCCTGTGAGGCAGAGATTGCAGTGAGCTGAGATCACACCACTGCACTCCAGCCTGGGTGACAGAGAGACCCTGTCTCAAAAATATATAGTAATAATAATAATAACAACAATAATAATGATAATAAAATACATTGGCATAATAATAGAAAAAAACCCAAACTGCATATTATTCGGAAATGCTCACAAGAGCACTAAAAAACTAAATATTAAAGTGTTAAGCACATCCTGAGTTATTTCTATAAATTCAGTTAAGACAGCCTTAAGGCAAGGCAAGGCAAACTATCTCTTCCCCAAAGAAACTGTAACGACCTGAAATATGCAATGTCCCACTTTGAAATGGGTGAGGATCCAGGGATTCTAGATTGGCAGTGAGAAAGCCAATGTCAAACAGAAACCAAAGCATTAGAGAATCAATGTCTCCAGAATCCTGTATTTCTTTTATTTTTAGCTTCATTTCTGATAAAAGATTAATGTGACAGTTCAATAGGCATTCTTGACTTTTAAAAAAAATTCTTCCAAGAGTTTATGAATCGGCCATAACTGAAAAATTTGACAGCTAACTTTTTTACACTTTGAGGGATTATGTATTTAATTCCAGTGGCAAGTGTTAGCCCACTTGTGCAGATAACCTACTGATATTTCAAACCATCCTTCCCCAAATTCTGGATATGTTTACATTCTTGTTGTACCATCTTGAGGCTTTTCTCAGTTGTCTCATTGAATTTGTCTTCCTGAAAATAAGAATAATCACGGTTACAAACATTTTATCTAAAATTTAACCATAAGCTTTACATCAATGTGTAGAATAGCATTTCTTATTTCTATGGTATTTTCAAACTCTCATTATTACACTAAATTCAGGACACTTTTTAGAAGCATGTGCAAGAACTTAATTTTTTTAATTATATATATAAAAATATATTTCTTGCTAAATTTAAAAGTCCAAATTTTTTATTATCATCTTGTACATATTTCAGAGACTTCCAAATTACAAAATAGAATTCAAATTGTATGTTGAAAATAGTAACATTCAATTGTCACTTTGAAGTGGCAAGAGCAGTTGTTATCTCCATTTTTAAGTAAAGGCAACAGGCCTTGTGAAATTAAGTGACTTACCCAGAATGCCCCAGCTAGTAAGTGTTGTTACAGAACATTTTAAATCATGTTGCTCTTTATGATTTTTTCATTGCTTAGATTTGGAACTTAAAACCTCCAACAGTTTTCTTCAAATATTTGATGGACTATCTCCCATGTGGCATAAAATTGGACATCTTCTGAGTGGCCACCAGACAGAGAACTAAACGCCAGTGGATGGCTATTGTGGAGCAAATTATATCTCCATGAAAAGAGAGAATTTTCTAGCACTATGATTAATTTAAGGATCAGAAACAGACTACCTCATTAGGGACAGTTACAGAGCAGGGATCCAAGTCTTATTCCATTGCTCAAATTTGAATGGGTGTAAACTGGTGTTTGTGGCAAGTGAAAAAAATTTTGATAAAGCAAAAGTAGCATATATCAAAGGAATGAGAAATAAATAAAAAAGTCCAATTATTAATTTCTCTAATATATAAGAAATACATATGAATTTATATGAAAAACACTAATTTCAACAGGAAAATGGGTAGTAAACATGAACAGATTTTTCACAGAAAATGTGTAAATAGCTAAAATCATATGGAAAAAATTTAACATAATTTAAAAATCAAATAAAGGTTTTTTAAAAACACAACCACTGTTATTTACATATAAATCTAGCAAAGTTAATTTCCATATGCAGTGTTGGTAAAAGTGACATTGAAATGAGCATTTCCAAGCACTGTTGTGGGGCTAGACACCAGCAACAACTTTCTAGACAGTAATTCAACAATTTGTGTCCAATGTTTTTTTAAAGTTCATATATTTTGATCCAATAATTTTCCTTCTGATAATCCATATAAGAAAAAAGTCATAAATATTAATAAAGATAAATTGAAGGAGATGTTCATCTCAGGGTCACTTACAAAATGAAAAACACCCTAAGTAAACATCCAAAAAGTCAAATACACAGTAGGAAGTCAGTTAAATAAATTAGATAATTATGATGGGATACCGTCATTTAAAAAGAAGTTTATTTTGAAGTCTGTTTAATGACATAAAAAGTTTTCTATACTAGACACAAGAAAAGTCAAGGACCAGCTTCCCTAGAGGGAACACAGCCCTTCTGACACCTGATGTTGGCCCCATGAGACTCATTTCAGGCTTCTGGCCTCTTGTGAGAGAATAAATTTTTGTTGGTTTAAGCCGCTCACTTTGTGGCAATAACAGGAAACCAAGGAAGCACAATTTATAACAACAACAACAAAAAAAGTTTTCTATGATACCAAATAAAAAAACAGGTCAAAACATTTCCTAGGAATTAGGCCAATCTTATTTTTTAAAATACACATATATATACATATATGTACTGAAGAGTTGAACACAAATGTTAATTATAGCTATTTCCCAGTGGGAGAATCAGAAAAGGGTTTTTTGTAACCTTTGGTGCTTTCCTAATAGTCAACAACAATCAATCATTACTTTTGAAATCATAAAGAATCCAATATGGCTTAATAAAATACAGAATATTTTCCTAGTCATCTACAACAATCATTACTTTTGAAATCATGTAATATCCAATACGGCTTAATAAAATACAGAATACATAAAGAAAAATGTAAATTTAAAATGTTTAATGGGAAGACTTTTTTGAATTAACACATTGGATTAGTAGTCCAAAACATTATGCATCAGCCAAACTGATGACATTGGCCTTCCCGATAATCTTCTAAGGCTGAATCTACAGTAGACTCAGATTAGTCAATCACATTTTCTACCCCCTAGACTGCAGCAAAACTCTGATATCAATTTTTAAGTGTGTTATAGTTGTTCTTTTTTGATTTTCTGAACCTACAATGATGGAACCTACCGCGTGACGGTAACAACCTGGAGGGTTTTCTGTGTTGCAGCAATTTCTCAGGAGATCTTTGTATATTTGAACAATTCTTAAAAGCTCTGGTATAGACAGGTCTGGATGTCTCCTTGAGTATTCAAAAGTAAACCTTCAATGTGTAAAATTTTGTATATTAGAAATTAGAGAAGAGCAAAAAACCCAATTCCGCTATTTTGTAATCCAGTCAGATCTAATACTGACTCTGCTTTCAAAAGCTAATTTTCTCCTATGGCTTGGTCGCAGAGTAATTTAAGAGGCCATTTTGGCTGTAGAAGATCATTTTACAAAAGTTCTCTTCCATGGTACATTTTAGATTAACAATAGTTTTTATTTGAGAAGAGAGAATTAGTTGAATTATTTGGAACTAATTATTGGAATGATTTAATCCATGAAACATTGGAAATAATAAATTGTGAATATACTTTAAAAAATACATATTGCATATAATTATGTTTGAAAATGCATTCAGATTTCCAACTTGAGATGCTGGGAATATGGCTTCCTTCCCACCCACAATGTGGTCTTCGTGAGAGACGGGGAGCGAGCTTTGCCCATTACTCCATCCTGTCACTTGCCAACTATGGGAGTGTTTACCCCTTCAGCTCCAAATCACTGGCAGTGGCTTCCAAATCCTCTGTCAAGGACTTCAAGAGCATAGGTGGGTGTGATTTGGAAAGAGAGAGAGGAACAAGGCTAACAGTATTAAGCCCTTAGTAGGTGCTAGGCACTGGATCAAACTTTGGGCATAACAGATATAGATGTGCTTCCTGGACTTTATAAACACTTTCTCATTTCACTTCACTTAGTCCCCAAAATACGTACTGTTTTACAACTGAGGAAACTAAATCACAGACTGGTTAAGCACCTTCCTATCAATGGAAGATATAAAATTTGACCCTAAGTTCCCTGGGATGTTTACTCCATTCTTTTTTTTACCAAGCTAACTCTTTTCTCAAGACAGACATGTCATCTCAAAGTACCTCAGCTGGGCTATTTACAGTCTTCATAAAAAATGAATCTCATCTATTCATTCACAATAAGTTCAGATCTTCCATGTTTTGTGAGAGCAATACCTCACAAGTTTTTCATGACAAGGTAACTCTTTTCATCCCCTCCCCACCCCTATTTTTTTCAGGATTTGACCTTCTTGATTAATCTTGGTTTTTCTGACACCATCTCTCCAGATTCCCATTTGCTTTTTCAATTCCATTTGTGAGATATATTCCCATATCCCATGGCAGTGGTGCTTAATGTTCAGAGCATCAAGGCTCCTCTTAATGTCTGATGTAAGCCATGGACTTCTTCTCCGGGAGGGCCGAGGAGAACACACACACCCACACCTAAAAACGTGTCTCAAAATACTGCGAAGAAAAATCCCTGGAAGCTTACTCTATGCTGGAGAAGCCACTGAGGAGTTGCCTAAAATGTTCACATCCAGAAAGACTACCTTAAAACACTGAGCACGCTGACTTGGCGTGCTCACTGCTACTCTATCATTTCTCCCCATGTTTCAAAAACTTTTTATGTTGTAATAGTGACGATTATAAAAATGGCTTTTATCTATCAAACATATATGTCAGGTACAATCTATCATTTTGTTTAATTGAACTTGATTTAATATCCACAACCGTGAGAAGCCATAGAGGACAGTAGTTATAAGACCAGGAGTTTGGAGCCACATTGCTTGCATTTGAATCCTGGCCACACCACATGTGTGACTTTGGGTAAGTTACCTAACCTCTCTGTGCCTGTTTTATTATCTGAAAAATAAAGACTATAAAAGTATACTAACTTCAGAGGGTTGTTTTTAAAATTTGGTTGGTTAGTAGATGAGAGGCACTTAAAATTTAGTAAATATTCAGTAAATATTAGCTGTTATTATGTCCTAGTTTTCAAGCCAGATTCCCTTCCAGAGCTACAGGTTCACATATAAAATTATCTTCTGATAGTCCCAATTAGTTATTCTACTGGCATCTCAAAGTCAATGTGCTCATACTTTTTTTTTCATACTTAAACATATTATCTTTCTCACAAAACCTGCTGCTTTTTCACATTGAATGGGAAAACTACCTACCCAGTTATCCAAGCCCTAAACTGGGATTTGCTTCAGATGAAGTGTCTAAAAACTGAAAGTGAATTTGTCCTTCTTCATTCTTCCATTAAAACCATTCAGTGGCATCCCATTACTTAGCATGCCTGCATGATCTGGCCCCACCTACCTCTCACCATGCTGGTCTCTCGCTGCAGATGCCTTACTCACAGCCATATACACAACAAACCATTATATACTTCAATTCATGCTCTACCTTCTCTATCTAGATTACCAAAATTTCTTCAAGTACTACTTCCCTATCAAGCCTTTCCAGGGTCCCCATATACAACTGACCATTTCTTCTTCTGTTCCTTTGCATTACCTAGAACAGGGTGCTATTAGAAATAAAAGAACATTTTTTGCACTTATTTATTTATGTTTGTCTCTTCTCACTTTATACTCTCTATAGATGAAGGCTTCCTGGAGATTAAAAAAAAAAAAAAAAACAGTAAAGTCCCTGGATTATATTACATTACTAATAAATTTTAAATTAATAAATATTTTTTTTTGAGACAGTCTCACTCTGTCGCCCAGGCTGGAGTGCAGTGCGTGATCTCGGCTCACGGCAACTTCTGCCTCCCAGGTTGAAGCAATTCTCTGCCTCAGCCTCCCGGTTAGCTGGGATTACAGATGAATGAGTATTCTTGTATGAATTTTATATATGACAAAAAAAAAAAGCACAGAAAGGTTAACTTGTCCCAGCAACTCAACCAGAACTCAAATATAGTCCCTGTGGCTCCAAGTTCACTAGTCTTCCCCTTAACAGTTGTAGATGGCATAGCAGAGCAGTTAAGCCTGCAACTTGTTAGGCCAGGCTTCCTGGAGTCAAATTCTTACTCTGTCACTTTTTAGCTGTGGATCTGAACAATTCACTTCATTGTATCTCAGCTTGCTCATCTGAAAAATAGGGAGAAATTGTACTTATTTTGTATGATTGCTGTAAGAATTAAAATAGTTTATCTGTATAAAGTATATAGTATAGTCCCATGCCTGGCACATATTAAGTGCTCAATAAATGCTGGCCATTATTTTCATAATACAGTTGTTTTTTTCTTAAAATTATGTGAAAACTATACTCTATAGCCATGATTTTTAAAAAATTATATGATACCTAGTGAAATAAACGGTACCATGTCCTTCCACCTAAATTAGCAACAAAAGTCAAATCTTATTAGTTTCTTTCTGTTTGCCTTATAAATTCAATAAAGAGTTATATTACTTCGCAAAGAAGGTGTCTGGGTCAGCATCTCGTTCTTGACACACATTTTCACTGTCAGTAAATTTTGCTTCTCTTAGAGATAAATCCTTTGGTCTATCATCTTTATTTGAGTTAATTATGCACTGGCCACGCTCTGGTATTTTCTTTTCACAGCACTCTTTGATTTTGCTGGAGATAGAATCTTGTTTTGAACAAATATGGTTCATAACCTTGCTCTGTACCAAATAAGAATGAGAGATAATTTTACTTTCAGGCTGGGTTTTCTTCCAGTATGGAATGATGGCATGCAAAACCAGTCATGATCACAGCATCTGGAATCACTTCATCAATTAATTTGCTAGATAATATTTGTTTAAATTAAATTTTGGATTTACTTAATGCACATGAAGTTTTACACTAAAATTCTCAGGATTTAAGATGATATAATTATTAAAAACTAGGCTATACTATAGATTCACATCCATTATTAAGCATTAGTCTTTTAAATAACCCTCCTACACTGATACATTTACATCTTATATTCTAAGTGTTGTTTCTTTTCCACAAGAGTCCACCCATGTTTTCAGTGGAGGCCACCAAAGACACGTTACTATAATATCTATAATCCTGGTCTTCTCATGTGGCTAAGCACATGGCAAAATCACAATAAATATTTGATAAGTAAATGAAAGAATGACAAGTGAGTGAACTACAGCAACTACCAAATGACGATTCATCAAATATAAGAAGCTATTCCACTCATGGTATCATTTTCTAATGGATATCATTCATCTGAAGCTGTTCAGGTTGGCAAATACTGCTCAAATAGACAACTTTACTCTGTCCCCATCCCTACCATTTTCCCCAGTTCTAACCTCTACATAAGAGTTGGGAATTAGAGAGAGGGTGGAGTTATCTTATTTACACATTAGTTGAATAATTTTTAAAAACTGATCTTGGCCCTTCCAGAATCTAGAATGAGACTGCACATTATCTCCACTCTCCGTTCCAGCCCCACTTGAATTATGTTGAGTTACAGCAACACACTAGATTATTTCAAGACTTTATGACTTTACTCAAGCTATTTCCACTGACTGGAATCTTCTGGTGAACATGGAGGATAAGGAATAAGATGAAGCTCAGGACTGAGGTAAAAAATAAAATGGGGATCGGCACCATGTTTCCAACAAACCACATAGAACCAGGAAGCCAATCTTCAAAAAGGTATTTACATCTCATGTAATGCCATCATTATTCTAGGTAGAGCATCTCTAATCCTCTGGGAAGTTACTTCTATTTTCAGTTAACTGTAATTCAATTCCTCTTATTTCTCCAGAAAGACATTAAAAAGAAGGAAATTTGAGACATAATCCCTTAATCTAAGCCTCAAATTTCACAGAAAATATATAATTATATCCTAATTCAGTACCTTAGATTTCACATTATAAAACTTACATCAGTCAGGAGATAGAGACCATCCTGGCTAACACAGTGAAACCCCGTCTCTACTAAAAATACAAAAAAAATTAGAGGTGTGTGGTGGCAGGCACCTGTAGTCTCAGCTACTCAGGAGGCTGAGGCAGGAGAATGGCGTGAACCCAGGAGGCGGAGCTTGCAGTGAGCGGAGATCACACCACTGCACTCCAGCCTGGGCGACAGAGCCAGACTCCGTCTCAAAAAACAAACAAACAAAATCCTACATCACCACGAACAATCAAGCAATACAAAAATAAATCGCAAAGGAGATTGCTTTAACTTGGGTACAGTTAGGAGCAAAAATAATTATTGGGAACAGCTGTTGTCCATTGTTTGAAATAAACATTTATCAATACCCTAAAATTCAAGTTATTTAATGAACATGCTATCTTCACTGTAAGCCTAAAAGTCAAATCTTTCTTTCTTTCTTTCTCTCTTTCTTTCTTTTTTTTTTTTGGAAATAAGATTTCATTCTGTTGTTGAGGGTGTTGGGATTATAGCTCACTGTACTGTATCCTCGAACTCCTGGACTCAAGCAAGCCTCCCTCCTTAGCTTCCTGAGTCCTGAGTAGCTGCAATTACAGGTGCAAGCTATCATACTCAGTCATTTTTTAAATAAAATTATATTACCTTTGAATGCATGAGCAATTTTTTTTTCACTTCAAGTTTCAGGATACATGTGCAGATGTGCAGCATGTACAGGCTTGTTACATAGGTATAGGGGTGCCATGGTGATTTGCTGCACCTGTCAACTCGTCACCTAGGTTTTAAGCCCCGCATGCATGAACTACTTTGATGCTCTCCTTTCAGCACCCAACCTCAACCCAACAAGCTCCTGCTTGTGTTGTTCCCCTCCCTGTGTCCATGTGTTCTCATTGTTCAACTCCCACTTATGAGTTACAACAGAAAGCATGAACAATTCAAACTATGCCAACAATATTCGTACCAATACTTTTCCTTGGAAAATCACTTTAAAGGTTTCCAGAGGCTGGGAATTGGGGAGATGTTGGTTAAAGGACACAAAATTTCATTAGGACAGAAGGAATACATTCAAGAGATCTCTTGTACATCATAGTGACTCAATGATGAATTCATACCACTATATTGAGTACTTTAAAATTGCTAAGATTTGGAGTATTCTCACCACAAAAAAAAAAGTATGTGAGGTAATGTGTATCTTAGTTTGATTTAGACATTCCACAATGTGTGTGTATGTATACATTAATATATATGCATATATATCATGTTATATATGCACATACATATATATCATGTTGTATACCATGAGAATGTACAATTTTTAATTGTCAGTTAAAGGCAGGAAAGGAAAGGGAACGTGGAAAGAAATGAAAGGGAAAAGGGGGGGGGACAGGAAAATGGAAGGGAGAAGGTAAGGAAAAAGGAACCGAAAGAGAAAGGGAAAAGAAAAGTTAAATTAATGTATCCACTTATTTGGAAGGACTATACCTGAATTGCATAAGGAAGCTCAGGGAAATCAGCTCTTAAAAACATAATGTTAACAAGTCATTCCTTGAAATTTACTATTTGTTTCTAACCTCTCTAAAAGAGGATTTATAATGTAAGAGAAAACTTCAATCTGTACTAAATGAACTTTGAAAAATTTGAAATTTCTGAAGTTTTACATCAAGACATTTAGCCATATAATATACAATCTGCTGAGTAATCTTTAAAAATTCCAAGTATAAAAAAATCCCAAAAGTTTATTTATAAAAATGTTTATATTTCATTTTATGCTTTCATTCAAAAGTTAAATCACATTCTGATTTCATTGTGGCAAAGTAACCACACATCAGGGCAACTTGAGAATAAAAAAATGATAGTTGCCAAAAACCACTTTTTTAACTTGGTTTTAGAGAATATTTACCGTGTCACGGATGCACTGCACAACATCGCCTTCACAGCATCCATCATAGTTGGAAGAAACATCTTCTACAAGAGAAATAAGCTCCTTAAATTCAATCTTGGGGAATTTTTGACTGAGTACCGCAATATATCTGGAAAGAGAATTGATAAACCACAAAAATAATTTGAACAGCAAGTAGAACAAGTGGGAGTAATTTGCTAATATGATATGAATAGCTACAAAAAGTATTGCCACCATTGTTGTTGTTGTTTTTACAGAAGTCATTATCAAATAGTTGGTGCACAGCCTACATGATCACTTTGAAAATCTTAGGGTGATATTTTAAGAACCCCAAAGTCCTGGATGTGAGCAAAAAAAAAAAAAAAAACTGAGAGATGTGCTTTCTTCCATAATTATTACAGCAAGACATGCTGTGTAAGGCCACCACTTCCTATTGCAAGCTCGTGGCAGGCATAGATAATTCATGATAGAACTCTTTCCTGCTGATCTACTTGAAATCTCAAAATTTTTCTCAAGACATTGCCTTAGCACCTGTTACTAATTGATTAGGGTGAGCACTAGAGATAAAATTTATCTTTGCAAGGCTGTCTCCTCATTGTTAAAGTCAAAGACCAATGGATGAATTATTTCTAAAGCACTTGTGGGTTTTAAAACCCTGGTTTGAAACTCCCAGACCAGTTCAGATTCCCAATTAACCTAAATATGTCTCAGACACAGCCACCATTCTCTTTTCGGTCTCCCCACCTCCCAAAACTTCTCTCATCTTAGCCTAATGTCCTGGTCCTGAGCTATCTAAGTAGGCTCAGACTCACCCCAAAGCTCCTGGGTACTAGGAAGAATATAAATAAAAAGTCATCAACCATTTAACAAAAATGGGACACAGACAAGGAAATGCAAGCAGAGACAAGATATATACTATAAAACTCACATAAAGTGTACGACTTTGGTTCCAAATTTCAAAAGTGCCCCACAGACATGCTTTTGATAAGAAGAAAATGCTTTTAAATATTGTGTGACAGGTATTGCCTGAAGAAGAAAGAGAAAATTCTTTTGAAACAATAGCAAAATCTCACTATTTTCTTATTTTTTAATCACATTTCATTCAAACTATTACAAAATTTGTTCAGAGACAGAAAATCTACAGGATTTTTATTTCAGTAAACACACGTATTAAAAGAAATATGCACTTATGGCACATCACAAAGGTAGGACCAGTCTTCCTGATGATTGAATTGCACTTGGTAAAAAGGTGCATAAGTGCTCCCTTGGTGGGGCAGCATGCTGTGAGCTTGGCCATCTCTACTGAGATTATTCCATGTTATTTTTAGTCAAAAGACTACAAATTGCCAAAGATAAAAGATAAAATGTCATCTTTCACCCTGGGCATTCACTCACCAGGGCTTCCTTCCAATGCACAAAGAAAACAAAGCCAGAAGAGAGACCCTGAAAATGACTGACTGTCTTTCAAGAGTCTCAGGTAAAGAGAATATTTAGATCAGCACCTGGTGACCAATGGTTTGAAAATCACTGAATGTGACAAGAGAACATCATATATGGTAAGCAAGCCTTTTGCTATAATACAAGTCAGGGTCTGGATCTGTGGTATTGAGTGATTTCTTATCCTCTTCATGAAACAAATGCTATACCCACCCTTGTTTGAAAGCAGTTGACTTTGTTTTGTTCTTCACAACATGATTTGGCCACCTCCTCAAAGTGAGCAACAACAGTTAGAAGTGTAGGGGCGAAGACAAACGGGTTCCTTCTGGCAACTTCATATAAAAAGCTATGAAAAAATAAAAATGAAAGCGAGAAGAAGGGCGAGGGAAGAAACAGGAAGCAATGAATGTAAGACAAGGGAAAGGAAGGGAGGGTAAGATGGGAAGGAAAAGAAAAAATAGAGACAAGAAGAGCTAGTTGTAAAACAAGGTAAAAGGAAGAAAGGTTTCCAGTTATAGAAAACTTCAATATAAGGCAGCATTATCCAGTTCCCGATAAGAGTCCTTTGAAGTCCTTATCATTGAAGTTGCTAACTCCAAAGTAGGAATGATGATTGAAATTCTAATCCCAAACACTGAACTGTGGGTATTCTCCCTCCATCCACATGCTACCAGCTGGTCAGCAGTTCTCTCTTCCATGTTCAAAGAACAGCTATCTATACACACTCCATCTGAGATTCAGGGGTCCTGTTTACTTTTTTTCAGATAAACTTGTGTTTTAGATTTAGATTTCAAGGAGCATACCAACCTTCCAGAAAAAGTCTCTGTTTCTGCAATGACAGCACTATATTAAAAACATGTTTTACTAAACATCCTATAATTGAATGTCTGCCTGAGTTGAAAACAGCAACTTCCCCTTGGGAAGAGTATATTATTTCCTCTACTGTGCATCCTACCAATTTAACACCATGCACACACCTCTGCTCTAGGACTTACCAATTAAAAGATAAAGTTCATTAATATAAGGGTCTTGTAAGCAGGGTCCATATCTTGATCATAGTTATATCCTGAACACTGAGCACAGTATCTGACACACAGTATGCTTTGAATGAATGAAACAGTCAATAAATTAATGAACCCAGCCATATTTATTTGAGATAGGTATTAGATTCAGCCTAAGACTAATTCTCCAACTGGATCATTTTTTACTAAGATTAAACTTACTGATTTAAAAGGGATTCTCTGTTACTTTCATAAGCCTGGCATTTCTCTTCAGGATCCAGGGTAGGGAAAGGAGGCAGAAATCTCACATCAGCTTTCTTGTTATAGAAGAAACAGAGTCTTCTTTCAGCATCAACCTTACTGCAGCAGTGTGAAAAATTATGCTTTTGTGGTAGCCCCTCCATAGCACATATTTTTTCCTGTAAAACATTATTCTATACAACAGAGAAGAAAAGGACAATTTTTAGTCATGGTAAAGTAAAGCTTCTGTACTCGCTGAGAAAACACAATGAATAATTTTCCCATTACCAACAGAGCTCCTTCTCTTTCTCCTTCTCCTCTCCTTCCCCTTCCCCTTCCCCTTCCCTTCCTCCTCCCTCCTCCCCTCCTCTTTCTCTTCCTCCTCCTCCTCCTCCTCTTCTTCTTCTTCTTGTGCTTCTGCTTCTGCTTCTTATTCCTCTTCTCCTTCTTTTCCTCCTTCTCCTTCTCCTCCTTCTCCTTCTCCTCCTTCTCCTTCTC